>NC_091160.1:5298806-5362528 GCF_040958095.1 Procambarus clarkii
AGTGAAAAAGCTGGAGATGCAGGCTGGAATGAAAGGGAAGGTACTCCATTGGATAAATGAGTACCTAAGTAACAGGAGACAACGAGTCAGTGTGAGGGGTGAGGTCTCAGATTGGCGAGAAGTTACAAGTGGAGTCCCGCAGGGGGTCAGTCCTTGGATCTATACTGTTTCTGATATATGTAAATGATCTCCCAGAGGGTATAGAATCGTTTCTCTCAATGTTTGCTGATCATGCAAAAATTATGAGGAGGATTGAAACAGAGGATGATAGGAGGCTACAAGATTACATAGACAGACTGAGTGAATGGTCCAACAAATGGCTGTTGAAGTTCAACCGAGTAAATGCAAAGTAATGAAACTAGGCAGTGGAAACAGGAGGCCAGACACAGGATACAGAATAGGAGATGAAGTACTTAATGAAACGGACAGAGAGAAAGATCTAGGAGTTGATATCACACCAAATCTGCCTCCTGAAGCCCACATAAAAAGAATAACGTCTGCGGCATATGTGAGGCTGGCTAACGTCAAAACAGCGTTCAGGAACCTGTGTAAGGAATCATTCAGAATCTTGCATACCACATATGTAAGACCAATTCTGGTATGCGGCCCCAGCATGGAGCCCGTACCTTGACAAGCACAAGACGAAGCTGGAAAAAGTTCAAAAGTATGCCATTAGACTAGTCCCAGAACTAAGAGGCATGAGTTACGAGGAAAGGCTGCGGGAAATGCACCTTATGACACTGGAAGACAGAAGAGTAAAGGGAGTCGACATGATCACAACCTACAAAATCCTCAGGGGAATCGACCGGGTAGGTAAGGATAAACTATTCAACACTGGTGGTACGCAAACAATGAGACACAGGTGGAATCTGAGTACCCACATGAGCCACAGGGACATTACAAGAAACTTTTTCAGTGTCAGAGTAGTTAACAGATGGAATGCATTAGGCAGTGATGTGGTGGAGGCTGACTCCATACACAGTTTCAAATGTAGATATGATAGAGCCCAGGAGGCTCAGGAATCTGTACACCAGTTGATCAACAGTTGAGAAGCGGGACCAACGAGCCAAAGCTCAACCCCCGCAAGCACAAATAGATGAGTACAAATTGGTAAGTACACACACACACACACATAGTTTTACATTGGAAAAGGTTCAAAGGTTTGCCACCAGACTAGTACCTGAACTGAAAGGGTATCAGCTACGAGGAGAGACTACGGGAATTAAACCTCACGTCACTGAGAGACAAAAGAATTAGGGGGGACATGTTCACTACATACAAGATCTCAAAGGATTCGAGTCACTTCTGGAGTGTGAGTTTTCAGTTGCATATAGTCCTGGGGACTATTCAGGCTTGTTCCCATTTGTGTTCCTCATGTGAGCCCCAAAGAATGAGGTGATTTGATAAAATACTATGCCCAAGATTACCATCAGAGTGCCGGCGGGCTGATGGGCAAATAGCCTCGGCTACCATCGGCTTTTGTCCGGTCGTGATGGTCGAGTGGATAAGGTGTCCTGTACACATCAGTTGCATTGTGCTCCTGGCAGTATGGGTTCGAGTCACTTCTGGGGTGCGAGTTTTCAGTTACACACACACACAGACACACACACACACACACACACACACACACATACATATACATACATACATACATACATACATACATACATACATACATACATACATACATACATACACACATACACACATACACACATACACACATACATACATACATACATACATATATATATATATATATATGACTGAATTGCCGACAGAGATGCCATAACAGCTCAAGCCCTAAGGGAGAAACACCCACCCAGGGCTCCGCGTGAGGACGACATTATACAAGTGGGGGCTACCAGAGCAGAACCTCTCTGGGTAGCTGAATCTGTGGTCCATAAAGCAGCCTTGTCCTTCCCAACAGGATCAGCAGGTGGGTTCACAGGACTAAAACCCAACCACCTCAAGCAAATGCTCAACCCTGCACTGGGTGACATTGCAAAGAACCTCTTGGTGGAACTAACCAGATTCACCAACACATGTCTAGCTGGCAACATACCAGCGACCATACAACCTATCTTTTTTGGAGCATCTCTCTGTGCTCTACAGAAAAAGGATGGAGGGATCAGGCGTCTCGTCGCAAAGGCTGCTGCAAGAACAGTTAGTGATGCAGCGGCCAACATGCTGAAGCCAAAACAGCTCGGGTTTTGCCTGGAAAGAGATGTTGTTGTCTTGCCTATATACTGAATTCTATAGGCAAGACAACAACATATCTTTCCAGGCGATTAACGATGCATAAGCAACAGGGCTCCATTAAGGAACATATAATCTCTTCCCACAACCAAACCATCACCAGAGAAGTCTTAACAAAAAACACGGAAATCATCGATAGATACAGCGATAGCAGGCGGCTAGATATCTGCGAGGCACTACACATTAAGAAGTAGACACCAGCAATCAACTGCCAATTAATGCACAACTATATTCTACCCACTTCAAGACTCCGCACCAATAAAGAAGCATCAAGAAATATGGGCCAAAAGGCCCTTTGCAGTTACTTCCATTCTTCCCTTTAACTTACAAAATATTATACCCATTGTTTCGTGTTCTGTCTTGTGTTGAAAGTTTTTCACCTCATCCAAAACTGTTGTAACATATCACCTCACCCAAATGCAGGTATAAAATCGAAGATGTTTAAGCCCTGTTCAGTTATAGTTGTGTCTCTGTAAACTAAAGTCTTTGAAAATGTAATAAGTTTTACGAAACGCGCTAAAGTGTCGCGTCAGACTAGAAATAAAAATGAATTTTGGAGAATTGATTTTTCAGTTACTATCAACAGTGAAGAAAAATATAGTCTTTCCTGTAGACATATATTATTGTCTTAGCAGTCTTTCCTGTAGACATATATTATTCAATATGACCGAAAAAGTAAGATTAATAATTCTAACACGAATTTTCTCGATCTTTCTTATGTTTCTTTTCACTGTTGATGGTAATTGAAAAATCAATTCTCCAAAATTCATTTTTATTTCTAGTTTGACACGACACTTGAGCGAGTTTCGTAAAACTTATTACATTTTCCAAGTCTTTAGTTTACACACACACAACAATAACTGAATAGAGCTTAAACATCTTCGATTTTTTATACCTGCATTTGGGTGAGGTGATATGTTACAACAGTTTTGGATGAGGTGAAAACAAACTTTCAACACAAGACAGAACACGAAACAATGGGTATTGAAGGTAAGAATGGAAGTAATTGCAGAGGGCCTATTGGCCCATATTTCTTGATGCTTTTATATAGGAGCGGAGTCTTGAAGTGGGTAGAATATAGTTGTGCATTAATTGGCTGTTGATTGCTGGTGTTGACTTCTTGATGTGTAATGCCTCGCAGATGTCAAGCCGCCTGCTATCGCTGTATCTATCGATGATTTCTGTGTTGTTTGCTAAGATTTCTCTGGTGATGGTTTGGTTGTGGGAAGAGATTATATGTTCCTTAATGGAGCCCTGTTGCTATATATATATATATATATATATATATATATATATATATATATATATATATATATATATATATATATATTATATATATTATATATATATATGTCGTACCTAGTAGCCAGAACGCACTTCTGAGCCTACTATGCAAGGCCCGATTTGCCTAATAAGCCAAGTTTTTATGAATTGATTGTTTTTCGTCTACCTAACCTACCTAACTTTTTCGGCTACCTAACCTAACCTAACCTAGCCTAACCTAACTTTTTCGGCTACCTAACCTAACCTATAAAGATAGGTTAGGTTAGGTAGGGTTGGTTAGATTCGGTCATATATCTTTGTTAATTTTAACTCCAATAAATAAAAATTGACCTCATACATAATGAAATGGGTAGCTTTATCATTTCATAAGAAAAAAAATTATAGAAATTATATTAATTCAGGAAAACTTGGCTTATTAGGCAAATCGGGCCTTGCATAGTAGTCTGAGAAGTGCGTTCTGGCTACTAGGTACGACATATATATATATATAATATATATATATATAAAATATATATATATATATATATATTATATATATATATATATTATATATATATATATATATATATATAGAAATATATATATATACATATATATATATATATATATATATATATATATATATATATATATATATATATATATATATATATATATATATATATATATATATAAAGCCTTTGTAAATGTAATAAGCCATTACAAAACGCGTTCAGGCGTCAGACCATAAATAATAATGAATTTTGGAGAATTGATATCTCCATCACCACCGACAGTGAAGAAAAACATAAGAAATATGTTGGGTGTGGTGTCCTAATAAGGGAATATACGGAGTTTGGGACTGTGGACAGGATAATTGAAGTCCGACTTAGTAATTATATATCATCCACACAAGCTGAACTGCAGGCCATTCTGGCATGTTTTTAGGGAGTGCGTCATGACGACAAAAATGTTTTTGTATTTGTCGATAGCCGAGGAGCACTTGATTCCTTAAACAGTCGAAACCCAGTCTTCATGTCCATAGTTGAGGATTGTAAGAAAAGGATAACTGAGATACAGCTGAAAGGTCATAGTGTGAAATTCATGTGGATTCCGTCTCATGTTGGAATAGTGCTCAACGAGGAGGCGGATGACTTGGCCAAACGTGCCACATCAAAACCACAAGTTGACATTGAATGTGAATTCACAATGAGACAAATAAGAAGCAAAATCAGAAATATTCAGGCACAGGCAGAAGTGGAGAAGAGAGAGATAATGTATGAGAGAAGTCAAACCATGCAACACTACATGTATGTGAGTCAAAACACCCATTTCACTTATGGTAAAAGGAGAAATGCTTGGAGTGACTCTGTGTACATGCGGCTTAGGTTTGGGTACAAATATTACTGGGAATATGGGATAGGTGTTCATGATAATGATACGAAATGTAAATTATGTGGTATGTTAAGGTCTCACACCCTTGCCCATTATGTTCTTGATTGTCCGCTGATTAATGTATATAGAAACACTGAGATAAGGACTGTTCCTGAACAAATAGCCTGGATGTGTCACAACGGAAAGGTTGATGATATTCTGGAGAGATACAAGAATTTTGCACTAAGACTGTAATCTTTTGTTGAATTATCTGCATATCTCTTGCAAATTGTCTATACAGTATACCTAGATCATAAAAGTATTTGTGTGTACGTCTGATACCATACTACTTGTGTAAAGGAGGAATGTATATGTTTATCTCTCAGAATGTTTGGTAATATGTTTATTGTTTGTGATGTGTCTATGTATGCATTAACACGATGTAATGAACGGGTGAGAATAGCTTGAGCTACCTCATCCCTTTGTGTGTATTTTACCTCAATCAACTTATTTCAATTTCGCTGCTGAGCCTACTAATGTATGATGCTCATTTGCAATTTTAAAATACATACATAGTGTATGTATTATGTTCATTTACAATTGCAAATACATGCATAGTGACATAAGATTTTTAAAATATTTTCATGAGTAAAAAGTATTTTTTTAATGGGAAATGATAACTGCTGAAACAACAGTCCTACGCTATTGAGTATTTGTTATTGTTGGAAGACGACGTCTTTAATTTGGACTGGGTATGAACTGAAATCTGATTCGCTGGCGGTTGATATGGCAAGTTGCTATTGGCTGGTGGAATAATTTGAATTCTGGTGATTGGTGGACAAGTGTGTATACAGTCGGGGAGGGAAGCGGCTGGCTCTCAGTGTTCAGTCTCGCACTACAGGGGACGGACGTAGTCACGAGTGTCAGGGAAGCGGGGAGGTGATAGCCGGCACACCATGAGCAGCAGGTTAGTTTAGTGTTTTTTTTACAGTGTGAATGATCATACTCTAATGAGTATTGGAGTTTCCTCGCCATGTTTGATCCCGTCTTCGTGGAACTTGCTGCTAGAGTAGGTTCTTTAATGTTCGAGACTGACGGTTTTGGCCGTACTCTCTCTGGGATCGAGCGGGCCTTTAGTAAAGGGATAATAAGTGTGTGCAGTCGTCGTGAGGATGAAACTTTCAAACTGCATGTAACGTAAAGTATATTTAAAAACAAAAGTTTAACATGTATGAAGTTCATCAAATATCAGTACATCTTGGGTTCACAATTTACAATGTATGCTTTTTTGAAGAATTTGTAAAATAAAATTTCTCAACTGGATAAAGAGGATTCGCTTAAGTTAACTGTACTAGAGCGGCAAGTATAAGGTACTTGGTAGCAAGTTATCCATAACGTTAGATGCAGTAAAGCGGTAAAAACCTAAGCGTTTAAGGTGAAGAAATTTCATTATTCAAGTAAACGGTAAGTTAGTAGTGTGTACATTGTTAGGGAGTGAGGTCCGGTGGGAACCTGAATGAGAGATATAGGACAAGATACCCTTTGGGTGGACGGGGAAGTGTGTATAGCTGAAGAATAGCCAGTGAGAAGAAACTTTAAAGTCGGAGAGACAGCTAGGGCTAAACCCAGCTGCGTGGCTTAACTGAGGTCTCAAACACCGGGCCGGTTAGGCGAAGAGGCAGTCTTGAATCGGGGGCGACGAGGCGAAGACAGCTGTCCTCTTTCTTCCATGAAGCTAGTCTCTTTTTTTTTCCTTCTGTGAAGTCTTCTGCGTCGGTTTTATGGAGGCGGATATGGTTTTCACCAATTGGCAAGGAGTAACTCTTGGCGTTTCGTGAGCGCTTTGGCCTGGGTCCGTATCCTGGCTGGGGAAGATTTACTGGGGCCAATCCTTAACCGTAGCTTCGGTTTACCAAACCGTAAAATGGGTACCTACTTAAGATTTGGTTAGTCATAATCCGGGGAATATTAGGATTGAGGACCTGCCCGTAACGCTGTTTGCTAGTGGCTGTAAAAGAATGTAAGAACTGTGTATGTATATATGTATAATCTCTGGCAATTAGGTCACCATCCCTATAAAGAGGGGACGGTGAAGGCGGCTGCCTTCAGTTGGTTCTGGTTTGGCAGACTGCTGGAGTAGGTCTTGATACAACTTTGACTTTTTGCTTGGGTTGCTTGGTGGACTGAGTAGGTAGTTGCTAGCCGGCCACCACAACTTGTAGGTCGATGTAGACGACGCTGGTTAGTCTTGCTGCCGTCTCCGTGTTTCTCGGTTATAGTGTGGGCTGTGGTTTTGTTGCTTGGGAAGTCTTGGTTGTAGGGTTCATATGAAGACATTGCTTGGTTACTTACTTCAACCCAGAGGTCACCACCTCTCCATAGGGTGCAGTCGCACCTCCACTGATCTCCAGTATCAGCTATTGATATTGGTAATGGCTCCAAAGGGCCACCACTTACGAGCTATTCATGCCCGTGCCACCTTTTGGGTGGCTTAATCTTCATCGCCGACTTCAATATTTATAATGGTACATGACTAGCAGAGTCCAAGCTTGGCGGGCGTCTTGTACGCTCTGTTTACCTAAGCGGCGTGTGAAACGCAGCGCCTACAAACGGATGGTGCCATTTGCTATGAACATGACATGGGCTATCACATGTCATTGGCAGGGCTGGGTTGATACCTGGTTGATAGGGTTCTGGGAATTCTTCTACTCTCCAAGCCCGGCCCGAGGCCAGACTTGAGTTTGGTCCACCAGGCTGTTGCTTGGACCGGCCCACAGACCCACATACCCACCACAGCCCGGTTGGTCAAGCACTCCTTGAAGGAAACAATCTAGTTTCCTCATGAAGATGTCCACGGTTGTTCCTGTAATATTTCTGATGCTCACTGGTAGAACGTTGAACAACCGTGGACCTCTGATCATAGTGTTCTGATTGTGCATATGGCACCTCTGCTCTTCACTAATTCTATTCTGCATTTTCTTCCATGTCGTTCACTCCAGTACGTTATTTTACGGTGCAGGTTTGGGACCTGTCCCCCCAGTATTTTCCATGTGTATTATTTGGTATCTCTCTCGTCTCCTTTCTAGTGAGTACATTGGGTGAGTCTTGAGACGATCCCAATAATTTAGGTGCTTTATCTCGTCTATGCGTGCCGTATATGTTCTCTGTATTTCCTCTATTTCGGCAATCTCTACTGTTTTGAAGGGGGAAGCGAGTACCGAGTAGTACTTAAGACGGGAAAACACAAGTGATTTGAAGAGGACAACCATTGTGATGGGATCTCTGGACTTGAAGGTTCTCGTAGTCCATCCTATCATTTTTCTGGCTAACGCAATACTTGCTTGGTTAAGCTCCCTAAAAGTTAGGTCGTCAGACATCATTATTCCCAAATCCTTGACATGCTGTTTTCCAACTATGGGCAGATTAGATTGTTTTGTACCCTGTATTATGTTAAAGATCCTCATTTTTGCCGTATCTGAGTACCTGGAATTTATCACTGTTAATCATGTTTTCTGCTGCCCAATAGAAAACTTTAATATCTGTAGTTTATCAATGTCTTCAGCAGGAGTAATTTTCATGTTGATTTTTGAATCTTCTGCAAAGGATGACACGAAGCTGTGACTTGTGTTTTTGTCTATATCTGATATGAGAATAAGGAACAGCAGTGGTGCAAGGACTGTACCTTGAGGTACAGAGCTTTTAACTGCGCTCGGACGCGATTTTCTTGATTGACTTACTGTGTTCTGTTAGACAGGAAATTGAGTATCCAGCGTCTTACTTTACCAGTTATACCCATTGACCTCATTTTGTGCAATCACTCCAAGGAATCGCAAAACATAATTAAACACAACTGTACCGTACAGTGTTACATATTTAAGTTTGAACAATTTTTAACATTAAAGGATAAATCCTTTAATTGGTGGAAATTGGTTTTACCATTCGAAATCTAATTTGTTGATGTTAAATATAAGGTTCAAATTTATTAAGATACATACTTTAAAAACTATTTCTATTTGAAATTCAAATAACATAGAGTACAGAATATAACAAATACCGACTATATAAAAGACCTGACACTTGCAGCACTTAATTATGCTATTGTAACACATTGACAGTAATAACATTATTTGATTCAGCAAAGCATTTGATAAGGTAATAATAATAATAATAATATAATAATAATAATAATAATAATAATAATAATAATAATAATGTATTTTAAATTATAATTCACAACTTGCTAGCGCACAAGAAACAAATCCACGAATCATTACATTCTGTAACCCCTACACGTGATCCATGGTTCCAAATATTGCAACGGTCACAGCATACCATCAGCTTCAAATGATTTGGCTTTCTGCAAATGCAGTACACTTCCATCGAGCATGACCGGATGATTCGTTTTCTTCTCGGTGTCTTGAGCTGCAGGGAACGAGATGAGACACTTTCCTTTAAAGAAAGGAAATCATCTTCCTCTTGAAGATGTTGTCTCATATTCTGCACATCATACGAGGTTCACCGGATCTACACCACTTGCAAGTGATGCAGCAAACGCCACAGCATATACCCCACTCATACTCGAGTCCCTGTGTCTGCTGACATTCATTATATTGCATATCAGTTTATCATCCTGGCAATTAGCAAGAGCATACAAGATAACTTCAGTAGATTTGGATGGTAATTTATGCCTGGTGTCGTATATGTTAATTTGTCCAGTTACTCCAATGTTGGAAACGGTGACCCAGTGACAACCATCAACTTGGATAATTTGAATAAATTCACCAATTGTAACTGGCCAGGAGAGGTCCCGCTACAACGCTGGGTCATGAAGGCCTTCTACGCTTGGCACAGTTTGTTTGATGAGGTCACATGCAGATTTTATATGAAGGTCAGAGAGCTGTACATTTGTTCCAATGTTCATTATCTCATCTGTTAAATAATTTAACATTGTCGAATGTGAAGCACTGTTATCACTCTCCTTATTGTTGCATTGGTGTCAGGAGTGGCAGTGATTGGTGCAGGGTTTTTTTCTTTAAATAGGGACATATATTTGTACTGCAGATACCAGTACAGTTGCACTGTTTTTTATATTTTATACTTGGGTTAGCAAGACGAGACGCTTCTCTTAACGTGATACTGTTGGTATCAAATAGAAATAGTTTTCAAAGTATGTATCTTAATAAATTTGAACCTTATATTATTTAACATCAACAAATTAGATTTCGAATGTTAAAACCAATTTCAACCAATTAAAGGATTTATCCTTTAATGTTAAAAATTGTTCAAACTGAAATAAATATATAACACTGTACGGTACAGTTGTTTGCCTGCCACAGCCTTGAGAGCACGGAGCCTCTCTACATTGGCGACCCAGTCTGGCTACAACATTGCGGTACAGTAGAACCTCAAGCCCAGGTATTTGTATCTGGTAACATAGTCGAGCAGAGAGCCATCATCTAACTGCATTTTGCGAACGGCCCCACGCCGTCTGGGTGGGTGTCGGTTCAGGATCTTTGTTTTCTCTACTGAGAAGTATAGTTCCTGACATGTGTACAATAGAGTTCAGAACATTTTGGGTGTTGGTATACACATTGGTGTGGATCAGTATATCATCCACATAGCTAATGTGTTCGTTGGACCTTCTAGTTACTAAGTTTAAAAGTGCATTGATTAACACATTGAATAGATTACGACTGAGGACACCTCACTGTGGGGTGCCAAGTTTAAAATCTCTTTACACGCCTATGCCCTTGGAACAGTACAGATGACTTCCTGTTGGATAGATAGCCTCTGATCCACCGTAGAAGCCATCCTCCAAAATTCATTTTGGCAAGTTCTCTCAGAATGACGTGTGGGTTAGCAATGTCAAAGGCTGACAAGATCTAGGAAAATGGTATATGACCTATCAGTATGCAGGGTGAGGAATGTGTAATACAGTGATGTACACTTTCCATGCGTAAAGCTGGGGAGACAACATATTAATTTTGTAAAGGGGACGGTTGAGAACCATCCTCTCAGACACTTAGAGACAACTAGTGAGGGAGATTGGGCGAAAAGCACTCTGCTGGCGAGGTTTAAGAATGGGAATAATAACACTGTTGGTCCATGACTTAGGAAGCTCCCCAGTTACATAGCTCATATTATACAATTGAAGCAAGGGATTCCCTGGAACTAACAGAAGCATACGCAGTATGCCGTAAGTAACTCCCTCCTCCCCGGGTGATGTAGCTTTGCCTTTATGTAGAGCAGAATCTAGTTCGTATTCATAAAAAGCATGTCACAGTCATCCTCTTGATGAAGCATGAAGTCAAGAAGCCTTGCCCTATAAGTATATCTATTATTTAATTCATTCTGTGAGGGTAGAGGAAGACTGTCAAAGCTGAAAGTCGTGGCCCAAGCATCAGCAAGCTCATTTGCTCTGTGGAGAGGATTAGGGTACGAGATCTCTGCAGCATTTTTCCCATTGATCTTGTTGATATCCTTCCATGCCCGACTTAGTGACGTGTGAGAATTGAGACCACGGACAAAAGTTTCCCAGTCTCTGCCTCAGCTCCACCATACGTTCCCTGGCCTCGGTCAGAACCGCTTGAAAGAGCCGAAACATTTCAGCAGTGCGGGTCCTTCTATAAGCTAGTCCAATTATTCTGGCAGTGCGTTTTAGTGCATGCAATTTAGAATCATTATAATAAGCATAAGTGCTATGACCAGTGTAATTTGGGTTACGTGGCCTGGACGATGGATCAAGTGATTCTATAAACTGCTCGATAGTACCTGTGAGCTCATTGTTAAAATCTTCAACTGATGAAGGCTCAGATTAACTGTACCATTCTGACACATGAGCGACAAAATTGTCTAGTTGATCGATGGGCACAGCCAGCCTCTTCCGCTTGAACATTCCGCCGGGGAGGATAGAGCTTCCAATGCTTACAGTGGCTAATATGGCCAGATGATCAGACACCATATCTGGCACTACTGACGAGGCGCACATGGTGTGGGAGACGTTGACAGAGACATGGATCAAGAATACCTCCGTAGATATACGTCGGTTCAAGGTCACCCACAATCTGTGCATCATCGTGACTACCTAATAGACACCAGTGGGTTGCCGTTACGATTACTGAACTGGGAATTACCAATATTCCTATGCCTAGCGTTATAATCACCTATAATGATGGTAGGCACAGTCTGAATACAGATAGGAAGGTCAGCATAATTAAAGTTACAAGTTGATTATTTAGTACATAGTTGTTTTTCTCTTTAATTGGATGATAGAGGGGGTCTTTAACGTGATTGAGAATACATGCATACATACACACACATACATACATACATGCGTACATGCATGCGTGCAAGGTGAGGTGGGGGGGAAAAGCACTTAAACTAAAACTTAGTAGTAATTGAGCTTAAAGTATAAATTGCGTTGAAAAAAGATTGAAGGGGGGGGGGGGGTGACATGGTAGAAAATAGCCAATATACAAGTTGGTCAACAAACAGCATTGTTTAAAAATAGTAAGACATGGGTTGACACTTAGGGGTAAGGTAGGTTACATGGAGTTAATTAGGTAGTACTTAGTTTTCATCTTAAACTGGTTGAGAGGGGTACAGCCTTCGACATGACTGGGAAGGTCATTCCACATTCTGGGTCCCTTGATTTGTAGAACATTTCTAGTTGAAGTCGTACTCTTGGAATATCAAATAGGCATTTGTTTCTGGTGTGGTGCCCATGGGTTCTGTTACAACCTTCTAAGAATCTTTTAAGGTCAGGATTGACACTACAATTGAGTTTTAAATAGAGTACACATGAGAGGATGTGCAGCGACTTAATATCTAATATATTGAGAGATTTGAGTAAGGGTACCGAGTGCTGTCTGGGGCCAGAGTTGGATATTGTTGTAATAGAAGCTTTGTGTTAGGTAATTAGAGGACGTAAATGATTTTGGGAAGTAGAACCCCAAGCACAAATACCATAGTTGAGATGAGGATAGATGAGTAATAGACCGTCACCAGGGCAGGGCGAGGTACATATCTGATCTTGGAAAGAATGCAAACAGTTTTAGAAAAATTTTGCTATATTTAGAATGTGTCCCTGGAAATTCAGCTTGTCGATGAGGACACCAAGGCATTTACCATAAACTTCACTACTGATTTGTATATTGTTTATTCTTAGATTAATTTCATTTGAGGATTTATTACCAAACAAAATGTAGAAAGTTTTGTCAATGTTAAGGGTGAGTTTGTTAGCAGTTAGCCAAAGATGGACTTTTATTTAGTTCAGTATTCAGTGACATTTAGAGCAAGCGGGTCAGGACTGGAGAAAATGAAAGTTGTGTCATCAGCAAACAAGATCGGTTCGAGGTGTTGAGGCATTTGGAAGGTCAGTAATGTAGATAAGAGGAGAGGGCCAAGTATGCTGCCATGTGGAACACCAAAGTTTATGGGTAGTGTAGGAGAAATGGAATTATTCACATACTGGAGCCTGTGGCTTAAATGATCATCTGGCTGTGCCGAGTATGAATACAGATTGTTAGAAGAGTTTGTGCTGCCAGTTGGTAGTGAGGTCGTTTATAAATGCCTTTAACTGCAATAGTAACCCCCTTCATGTGCTTCATCGGGGGATTGGCAAGTTATGTAGCCATAGTGTCTGAAGTCTACAAGTTCGCCACGAATGTGCAGTTCACTAGCAGCACATCCGGTCTTTTTGGTCTCTACAAAGTTAGCAATTAGATGCTCGATATTGTAGTAGCCTCTAACGTTGAATTGTGATTTTCATTGTTTACCGACTGAGTGAGGGAGTGTTTGTGATTAAATAGAAGAGGTTCTCCTTTGCACGTTGGGTTGTGGTGGATAGTTCTGGGGATGATCGTGTCGGGTAAGTGGAGTGAGTGGGAGCTGTTTTCATGATTCCTGGTATACACTTGCCCCAATTTTGGTTTGGGGGTGTGTGGGGCGGTGTTGATCCTTCTGACTGAGAAGAACGGTGTTGGTGCAGAGCTGATGGGATCTTTGGTTTTGTACCTGTGTGGTACTGGGTAATGGGCATGAGGTGGGTTGACGTGGGGCGTGTGGGCCAAGGTGAAGGGTACATGCTTCATGATGCCTGATGCCCTTCTTTGTGTTGGCTGTTTTCTTATGTTTTGGTGAGTTTGAACTTTTTTTTTCTCCTTCTTCCAATCTAGAGGGGTAGCTGTCATGGAGTGGGGTTTGTGAGAAGCAGTTGGAGGCCTCCTTACCTTGAGGTGCTTCCGGGGGTTAGCGTCCCCGCAGCCCGGTCGTCGACCAGGCCTCCTGGTTGCTGGACTGATGAAACAGCCCCTGTGACGTACGAGTCACAGCCTGGTTCATCAGGTATCCTTTGGAGGTGGTTATTCATTTCTCTTGAACACTGTGAGGGGTCTGCCAGTTATGTCCCTTATGTGTAGCGGAAGCGTGTTCAACAGTCTCGGGCCTCTGATGTTGATAGTTCTCTCTAAGTACCTGTTGCACCTCTGCTTTTCAACGGGGGTATTCTGCACATCCTGCCATGTCTTCTGGTCTCGTGTGATGTTATTTCTGTGTGCAGGTTTTGGACCAGCCCCTTTATTATTTTCCACGTGTAAATTAATATGTATCTCTCCCGCCTGCGCTCAAGGGAGTACAGATTTAGGCTCTTTAGTCGGTCCCAATAGTTTAGATGTTTTACCGAGTGGATTCTAGCAGTAAAGGATCTCTGCACGCTCTCAAAGTCGGCAATTTCTCCAGCTTTGAAA
This sequence comes from Procambarus clarkii, assembly GCF_040958095.1. Taxonomy (NCBI): domain Eukaryota; kingdom Metazoa; phylum Arthropoda; class Malacostraca; order Decapoda; family Cambaridae; genus Procambarus; species Procambarus clarkii. The sequence continues at coordinate 5,313,449 of NC_091160.1, forward strand.
GGGGCTGTCATTGTGCAGCAGTACTCCACTCTAGAGAGCACAAGCGTTTTGAAAACTATCATCGGTATAGCATCTCTAGTGTGAAAAGTTCTTGTTACCCAACCTGTCCTTTTTCTTGCAGTTGTGACGGCTTCTTTATTGTGTTCTTTAAAGGTAAGGTCTTCCGACATGAGTACACCCAGATCCTTTACATTGCCTTTTCGTTCTATGTTATGATTTGCCCAAGTTTTGTACGTGGTTTCCGTTTTTATATTTATTTTTTCCATAGGGCATGAGCCGAAACTTATCTTCGTTAAACACCATATTATTTTCTGTAGCCCATAGAAAGACCTGATCTACATCTGATAGGTGGTTTGCCGTGTCCTGTTACCAACTCGCATGAAGATCCTAGTGTCATCTACAAAGGATGATACAGTGCTATGGGTTGTGTTCTTGTCTGTCAGATATGAGGATGAGAAAGTACTGGAGCAAGCACAGTACCATGGGGGACTGAGCTCTTCACGGTTGATGGGCTGGATTTTATTTTGTTGACTATTACACACTGGGTTCTGTTAGTCAGGAAATTGTAGATCCATCTGCCTATTTTTCCGGTAATTCCTTTTGAACGCATTTTGTGCAATAACACCATGGTCATATTTATCAAAAGCTTTTGCGAAATCTGTGTAAATTACATCAGCGTTTTGTTTCTTCCATAGCATCTAATGCCATATCATAGTGGTCCAGCAACTGAGACAGGCAAGAGCGCCCTGTTCTGAAACCATGTTGTCCGGGGTTATGGAGATGCTGTGTTTACATGTATTTTGTGATCTTGGCGCACTCTCTCAAATTTTTATGATGTGCGATGTTAGTGCTATCGGTCTGTAATTTTTTGCCTCTGCCTTATTTCCTCCTTTATGAAGTGGTGCTCTCTGCTGTTTTTAGTATATCAGGGATAACGCCAGTATCTAGGCTTTGTCTCCACAGAATGTGGAGGGCCTGCTATAGTGTTTTTTTTTACAGTAATTGATGAATATGGAGCTCAAAGAATCCGGGCCTGGTGCAGAGTGCATAGGCATACTGTTTATGGCTTCTTCAAAATCCAGTGGGGATAGGGTGACGTCTGATATGATTTGAAGTTGGTATCATATCCATGAAAAATTCATTTGGGTTATCAATCTTTAGTGCCTTTAATGGCTCGCTGAAAAGTCGTACTGCTTCCTCAGTAGCTCGCTCATTTCTTTGTTGTCATCGGTGAAAGTTCCATCTTCCTTTCGCAGGGGCCCGATGCTAGATGTGGCTTTTGATCTTGATTTTACCATAGGAGAAAAAATATTTCGGATTTCTTTCACTGATGACCTTTTGCTCTTTGCCTCTCCTGGGTTTTGTATGATTCTTGTAGCTTGAGTTCAATTGTTTCTATTTCTCTACCTAACCTTCTTCCCCGTTCTTGAGATAGGGTGCGACTCTCAAGTTGTTCCGCGATTCGTTTTCTTCGCCTATATAGGGAACGACGTTCCCGTTCCAATCTGCATCTCCCTCTTTTTTTTTTTCTTAGGGGTATGCGGTTTGAACATATTTCTAGTGCTACCGAGCTTATTTTTTTCAGGCACTGGTTCAGGTTTGCATTTTCTAGCTGTTCTTCCCGAATAAATAAATAAATTTATTTCTGAAGTCCTGGTTTATTTGCTCCCAGTATGTTTATTATTGGAGTTGAATTTGCTGAAATCTCCTCCACCGAGAATCTGGACTGGTTTTGAAGGTCTACTCCCCATGGTTGTCATAACTTCAATTAAGTTGTGATCTGAGTAACAGGTATTTGTAATCATTATGTTCCTGATCAATTCATCATTATTAGTGAAAATGAGGTCCAGCGTGTTCTCCTTCCTAGTTGTTCTACTATTTGCTGGTTTAAGGCAAAAGTGTCGCACATCCGTAGCAGGTCATTTGCATGTGCCTGTTCATTTAGGCTACTTCCTGGTATTCTTTGATATTACTGTATTAGCCAGGTGCTTCCATTTCAGGTGCCGTAAGTTGAAGTCCCCAAGCAGGATGATGATCGGAGCTGGATTTGTGAAGTATTCCAAGCAGTGTTCCATTTTCATTAGTTGGTCTTTAAACTGCTGAGGGTTTGCCTCCGGTGACTTGTATACAAGGACAATAACTACATTAAGGATCTCTATTTTGATTATCAGCACTTCCACCATATCATTTGAGGTGTTTAGCAGCTCAGTGCAGACGAGTGTCTTTGATGTAGAGGCTGACCCCACCCTGAAGCCGGTGTTTCCTATCACATCTGAAAAGATTGTAAACCGCTATCCATATTTCACCATCATGGTAGTCCTTTGTGCGAGTTTCTGTTAGGGCTGCAAACACTGCATTTGCCTCGTGGAGACCATCTATAAAGTGAACTTTGTTGGATTTGCGTGTTTTTATTCCCTGGATGTTGGCAAATATAAATGGTTATCGTGTTAGTAGAAGTGCTGGATGCCTTACTTGGTGTTAATATGAGGCTCTGGTAAGGAGGCCACTGTTTTCGTCCAGGGTGTGTTGCTTTGGAAGTGGTTCGTCCAGTTTTGGTAGTAGGACGGGTGTTGTGTGGTGTAGTACCTGTGTGCTTGTTGATGATTTGTATTCCAGTCTTGTGGGTATCTCCCTTCCCATCTGTAATCCTGTAGTGGTTCTATCTGACTGTTCCTCTTATATTTACTACCATTTCTGACTTCCAAAAAAATTCCAGTAGTCATATTGATATTCCCGTCTATAACGCTGTGTACCTCTCACGTGGAATTCCGGACACTAAAGATTGTAGCATTTTTTGTCCCTAATTGAAATATGACATAATTTAGGGTGGAAGTATCTACACCCTGTTCCAAAACGGCATGTACCCCTCTCCAACATGTTCCTGCATTTTCGAGGATGCAGAAAGTTGCATTTTGCTCCTAATTTTCCATATTTGCATATTCCTTTAGCGTAGAGTTTGCAAACGTTTCGGTTTTGCATTTTTCAAGGTATTTATACCTGTGTCTGTCTTGTCTACCTCTTTATTGGAGCCATCTCCGTTTTTCGTCCCAATTCCTTCATCTATGCACTGTCTCACTGTTGCTCTCATCGTTTATATTACCTGACTCTGCAATATTGCTGTTATTTTGTACTACAATACCCTCTTCCTCCACACTACTGCTGCGGTTCTCTAAACTAACTAAACTATGTTCCTGAGGTTTGGTCGTTATCCAATGTTGTCTTTTCCCAGTCCGCAAATATCACTGGTAGCTTGTCTGTGAATGATAATCCGACTCGGGAATGTTTTTCATCAGTTTAGTTATGTTCTCTAACATTAATCGGTCATCTTTGCAAACCCAGTAAATTCCTTGCCTTTTTGTGCATCCTGGAGATACTTCTGTACAGCCGAGGTGAAATCTTATGTTACACGTGCAACACATGACGCCTACATTACGTCTTCCCAATACTCCCGAACACTCGCCACACCTCTCCGTTGTCTGATGTATTGTATTTGTGCTTCACTGTATGAATCACATGTCAGTCCTTTTAACTTTATAAAATTGTGTATTTATATATTTAATATTTATAATATTATATGTATACCATACATTTGTAATAATATTTTCAAACTTTATGGCAGGTCTGGATGGGGGTCTTTATGACGGCCTGGATGGAGATGGTGCTGGGTGTGGTGTCATGCTGGGTGGGATGGTTATGCATGGGAGATTGTCAGAATCTGTTGAATGTTGATGATTCTCTTGCTCGTTTCTCCTTGTGCTAGTATCTGGGCTATGAGAGTAGCTGTAACCATTCTTGGTGTCATTTGTTAGCAAGTGTAGGGAATTTGAACCCATGGATGTGGGTTGAGCATTTGGGGGGAGTGTTGGGGGTGGTGAGACTGGGTAGTTTTTTTTTAAGGGGGGGGGGGGGACTCGGTGTGCAGTCTGGGCTTGATAGCGTAGTGGTGATGGGTTTTTTACCTCATTGACTTAAGGAGTTGGATCCTTATTTTGCAAGTGTGGTGGGTGGCAGGGTGGTTTCCACCGCAGTTTATACGTCAATGACCTCTGAGCAGGTTTTCCAGAAGTGTCCTGTTTCTGCATAAGGAGCAGGTTTGTTCCTTTTCCCTGCAGTGTCTAGTGGAATGGTTGAAGCCATAACACTTGAAGCATTGTGTGATAGTTTGGTATGAGCCTTTCTTGAGGTTGTAGTGTGGGACGGAGATGTGGGTCTAATTTAAACCCCTTAAGTGAGGAGGGATTCGGCTTCAGTGGGGGAGGAGCAGCGGATTCTGAGGATCTTGGTGTTGGGTGGGTGGTAGAGGTCTTCTATGATATTGTTGACGTTCCCGATGTCGGTAATGCGTTGTCCGTCTAAAGTTGTTACTGTGGAGAGGAGGGCGGTGTCTACATTGAAGGCAACAGCAGTGCAGTTGTGCTTCTGCTTTAAGGTCAGTGCGGGGGCAAGTACTATTATCAGTAGTCATTCTCGGGCTTTGGGAGTGAGGCAAGCATAGAGGTCAGACTCAGAGGGTAGAAAAAGCTTTAGTCCGTTGTCAGTGGGAATGGAGGTGTAAGGAGTCTGGATCAGATTTTGTCCTATTCAGTCAGTGGTCCGGGGAGTGGGGGGGGGGATCAGAGGCGTTAAGGAGGCGAAGGCGGTGCATTTTAGGTGAGGCGGTGGCCTGGTGGTGGGTTGACTCAGCTGGGTGGCTGTGATCTCCGTGGGGCTGTGAATCTTAGGCTTGTGAGCTCTGAGTTGGAGTTCGGTTGTCAGTGGCGTAAGTCCGGGTTCCTAGCAAGCTAATTGAACCCGGTTTGGCGTGAATACGAAGTATTACACTGCACTTCCATCCCACAGGGGGTAGGTCCCAATCCTGGAGAGGAAGACATTTTTAAGTGTGCTATACACGGCAATACACATGTAAGTTAGGCCCTCCAGTTGACCTTGGTGGCAGGGTGGCAGTATGGGTTGACCCACTAGGGTAATATATCTTTGCACGCGAACTCACTGATAAAGCTGTGAATCTAAATCGTGAACACGTAAAGAGGAAGCGCTGTCGCTGCCTGGGAGGAAGTGTGCGCCAGTGTGCCTGGGTGCTGCCTTGGATGGAAGAGGCTGTGGCCCCGGATAGGGTTACCACGAGAGTGTGCTCGTCTGGGCCGACCAAGCATTGCCTGACCTTGCAAGTTAGCAACAGGTGCTACTAGCGCTCTGCATCTATTAAATCTATGATGCTGATCGCTGTAGTAATTGTGATGCCACACTTAAAGGTGCTCCCATGTAGCTGCAAATGCAGGGGCAGTTGGTTGCAAGAGCGGGGGGGGGGGCGGGGGTACTCAAACCCCGCACCGCCTAGATCTCAGAGTGCGACTACGTGCTGCTACTACCGATGCCTAGAGGAAAGTCTCCCTGTGCAATGGGTCCGAATATGTAGAGGATAAGACACCCTGAAGGGTGAGCTTGGAAGTGGGGGACAGAAGATAAGGTGGGTGAGAGGAAGTGGATTTGTAAGAGGAAAAGTGCCAGGGCTACACCCAGCTGCGTGTCGTTTCGTTGCGGCAGTCGAGGCAAGTACTCATAAGAACAAAGGTAACTGCAGAAGGCCTATTGGCCCATACGAGGCAGCTCCTATTCTTAACCACCCAATCCCACTCATATACTTGTCCAACCCGCGCTTGAAACAATCGAGGGACACCACCTCCACCACGTTACGCGGCAATTGGTTCCACAAATCAACAACCCTGTTACTGAACCAGTATTTACCCAAGTCTTTCCTAAGTCTAAACTTATCCAATTTATACCCATTGTTTCGTGTTCTGTCTAGTGTTGATATTTTTAATACCCTATTAATATCCCCCCTGTTATGTCCATTCATCCACTTGTAAACCTCTATCATGTCACCCCTAACTCTTCGCCTTTCCAGTGAATGCAACTTAAGCTTTGTTAATCTTTCTTCATATGAAAGATTTCTAATTTGGGGAATTAACTTAGTCATCCTACGTTGGACACGTTCATGTGAATTTATATCCATTCTATAATACGGCGACCAAAACTGAACTGCATAATCTAAATGCGGCCTAACCAGAGCAAGATATAGCTTAAGAACCACACCAGGTGTCTTGTTACTAACGCTTCGATTAATAAATCCCAGTGTCCTATTCGCCTTATTACGAACATTCATGCATTGATCCTTTTGTTTTAAATTCTTACTAATCATAACTCCCAGATCCCTTTCGCAATCTCAACACCATCTAGCTCGTATCTTGTAACTCTATCATCATTACCTAGCCTCAGAACTTTACATTTATCAGCATTAAACTGCATTTGCCAATCATTTTCAAAACCCTATCTAGATCAACTTGAAGTGATAGTGAGTCCTCCTCCGAATTAATTTCCCTACCGATTTTCGTATCATCGGCAAATTTGCAAATGTTGCTACTCAAACCTGAATCTACTGAATCAACCTGTTGCTACTCAGTCGGGTGTCTGTGGCCACGACAGGGACATCACAAAACGATCATCATCAGTGATTGGCTCAAAAGCGTCAGGACTGAATTTTTACGGATGGTTTGTGCTGGGTGTTGTGCTATATATTTATTGATGGTGGATGCTGGGTGTTGTGAAATAAAGTTTATCGAAATAGTTAGGAGGAGGATCATGGATGGTAGAGAAGAGGTCGTGGGTGTTTCGTGGTAATCAGTGTGCAAGAGTCAATGTTGTTCATGATAAATGAGCAGTCTATAAAGTTTTGTCTAATAAAGTTTTCCAGTAGACATTGAGGGCAGGAACACAACCGACTTCCACTATTCCCTGGCAACTCTCTAACTTGTAGGAACGAATGGATACAACAGATGGCTAATTTAGTAATATATATTTGAGCTCAATATAAAAATCCTAATCTATCTTCCCTATCGAGGCAATAGAATATCAACAAATAAATAAAAATAAATAAATGTTTATTTAGGTAAGGTACATACATACGAGATTTTACAAAGAATGATGGATTTATAGATAGAGCTAGTACATACAATGCCTAAAGCCACTATTACGCAAAGCTTTTCGGGCATGAAAAACTTAAATGACTGAAGCCTAATACCAATTGAGTATTAAGAATAAAATGTGTTGAGAACAAATAAAAATAGATAAAAAAGGGGGGAACATGGCTGAAAAAGCAGCACAAATATAATTAGGTTGACAAACAGCGTTGTTTAAAAAGACATGGGTTGACAATAGAGTAAGGTAGGTTACAGGGAATTTATTAGGTAGTGCTTCGTTTTCATTTTTTTGGTCCCCTTTTACTCCCCTTGCCACTTCGGGGGGGAAAAGGGTTTTATTCTAGCTATAGCCCCCCACGACCCAGCCACAAGGCATGGGCCGCGAGGCCCCCGCAGCATCTAACCCTAAAAACATATTACAACTAAAACAAAATAAAACTAATGTCGTGGCCTACTATGTGCTAAACAAAAATAAAAATAAATGCACCTGGAGACATAAAAAAGAGGATGGTATAAAATATAACACAAATAAACATAAAAGTGCATGCCACCAAAAGAATGAATTCTTCTCACGAGGAGAGGATCAACTTTAATGTCATGCGCGCATGAAACAAAATAAGTCACGGGGAGGGCATGCCTGGCTTAAACTAGTCAAGTCCCCGGAGAAGACAAGAACACATGCGAACATGTGTCCCTCAAGCCGTAGCTTATCCTCTCACGGGTTCGGTTAAGCCACTCACCATCTCCAGAATAATGCCACTGGGGAAGTGGTACCCCAAGATGACGTCCGGTAGGCTTAGCCCGGAGTCCACTCACCCTGATACTTTTGGGATTCGGGGCACAAGGGAAGTCCACCCATGCCCGTCCAGGGGTGATCATGATCCACCCCTCCCCGTGCTCTTGGACCACATACGATAGATGGAATAGGTCCAGGTTAGGGCTTTTACGGAGCAGATCTCCAAGTCCCCGTTGGTCAAGCCCAACCTTTTCAGAACACGGGCACTCTCGATGCTGAACCCACCTCTCCAATTCAAAGTAATTGAAGAGGCAGACATTGCCTCTTCAATGGCACCGGTGAAGACCCACCCTGACCCACTGAAGGATCTCGGGGGTGCCATACCGGTCACATTTGCTCTGGTGTGGCCGGGAGAGTGGAAAGCCGTCAGCCGAGACCTGGGTGTCTAGAATTATGGCCTCGTTACTTTTGCAAGCAATGATATCCGGCTTGCAAAAGGTCCATCCATCGGGTATCCGCACCTCCCTCACCACCTCAAACCCTCGCTGTCTCAGACGACCAGCTACGAACCGGGTGATATCGTCATGACGTACCACCCGTGCTCCGTGCATCCTTGGGCATGCTTGTGAGATATGCCCAAGGGTGCCAGGTTTCCTGCATGTATCACACATGCCGCTGGCACCTGGGCGACCCGTAGCGGCCCTTGACGGCGTGGCCAAAGCGTTAGCTCTCACCTGGACAGCGTGAGCGAACTCCTCACCGCTCAAAAGGCGGGTGCCGGACGAGATCCACCTCAGGCACGAGGGAACCTTGCACGAGGACTTCAGTCCAGCACCATCGGCCGTGCGGTAGAGCCGCTCTCGCCAAGTCTGAGAGCACTCGGCTCTGTTGGTTACCGGCTCTCCCCCAATCAAGGCCGGGCCAATCCATCGGCGCAACTGGTTGAGAGAGTTACAGGTACAGTCTTTAACATGGTTGGGAAGGTCATTCCACGTTCTGGGTCCCTTGATTTGTAGAGCATTTCTAGTTAGATTAAGTCGTACTCGAGGAATATCAAAACTGTATTTATTTCTGGTGTGGTGCTCATGGGTTCTGTTACAACCTTCTATGAAGCTTTTGAGATCAGGATTGGCATTACAGTTCAGCGTTTTATATATGTATAATACACATGAGAGAATGTACAGTGACTAAATATCTAACATTCAGAGATTTGAGTAGGGTTACCGAGTGATGTCTGGCCCCAGAGTTGGATATTGTCCTAATAGCAGCTTTGTGTTGAGTAATTTAGGACATAAATAATTTTGGGTAGTAGAACCCCAAGCACAAATACCATAGTCGAGATATGGATAGATGAGGGAGTAAGTCACCAGGGCAGGGCGGGTTACATGATATCTGATCTTAGAATGCCAACAGTTTTTGAAACTTTTTTGATATATTTAGAATGTACCTGGAAATTCAGCTTGTGGTCGGTGAGAACGCCAAGGAATTTGCCATCTAATTTGTTACAAATTTGGGTATTGTTTATTTTGGGATTTATTTGATTAGAGGATTTATTGCCAAACAGAATATAGAAAGTTTTGTCAATGCTAGATAAGGGTAAAGCTGCTTGTAGATTAGTTTTTCAAAAAATTTTGAAAAGTTTGGCAGGATTGATATAGATCTAGTTGTTAACATCTGTGAGATCACCACATTTGTGGACAGGCGTTACTCATGCTTTTTTTAGAATATCTGGAAAGGTTTGGAGTTAAAGTGACTTGTTGAAGAGCGATGCAATATTGATATTGTGTAACCCACTGAAGGTTAATGTCTTGAATGCGTAGGTGCCTGTCTGGATTGTTGCCGCCTAGTCTCATTGCCTTAGACTTCTGTGCAGATATTTTTAGCCCTAAAACACTGCATTCAGATGTTACTTTATCTAATGCACCTTGTGCTTTATTTAGAAGTGAAGGACCTGTAATGACTAATGCTATATCAGCATAGCTTAGCAATTTAACCCCTTCTGCAAGTGTCATGGTAACAAGGTTTTCCATAAGGATGTTAAAAAGACTAGGACTGAGAACTCCTCCTTGTGGAGTCCCATTCTCATGCAGGTGATAATCCGACACATGTCCTTGCAACTTTACTCTGGCATACCTGTGACTTGGGTAATCTTGACTCCATGCTAGCATTTTTCCCTTTACACCTTTTTTAACCAAGGTGTGGAGTATTGCTTGCGGGCTTGCAAGTTCGAATGCTTTTTCTAGATCAAGGAAGATCACTATAGCTGGACCCGAGTTAACTGTTCCCAGTAATGTTGCTATGCAGTTTGCAGTACCTACTCCTCTAGTGAAGCCAAATGTGTTCATGAAGGTCTCCAGTCTTCCACAGTAGCCTATTTAAGACCATCCGTTCTGCAGTTTTACTAATGCATGATGTTAATGAAATGGGTCTGTAATTGCCAGGTTCTTTCAGCTTAGGAATCGGTATGATGTCTGCTTTCTTCCAAGAGTTTGGTAGTTTGCCTTGCTGCCAAGATGCATTGATGACGTCCAATATTCTTTGTTCCCCAGCAGGACCTGCATGTGCGATCATTGAGTATGTAATGTTATCAGCACCTGGTGCAGTGTCCTTACCACCTTTTTTGGCTCTGATTAGTTCTTGTTTGGTGAAGGGACAATCACAATCGTCATTTGTAGCTATGCTCTCATGAATGACTGTCAACCTCTCTTGTTTTAATTGTTCTTGCTGCCGTCGGACCATTGCAGGAAGCTGATATGAAGCTGTTCTTTCTGCAAATTGGAGAGCAAGTTTGTCTCCTGCAATGGTTGAATACATGCCTGTGGTCGGGCTGGTCGACCTGATAGTTTTAATCTGACCCCATATCTTGCCAATACTACTATGTTCATTTAGTTTGACACCACTCAAACCATCTTGCCTCCTTTACTTCTCTAGAAACTCGTCTTGCTTCAGATATCACCGCTCTTAGCAGAGTTCTTCCTTCTGGTGTGGGGTTTCTCTTTAGATGTTTTCTGAAGATGTTGACTCTTTGGTTCTGTTCTTTAACTTCATTACTATAGAACCAATAGTTCTTTCGTTTTGTGTTTCCTGTGATAATGACTGGAATAGCTTTGTTTGCAGCAGCTGCAATGGCTTCCTGCAGATTGGTCTCGTGTATGTTCAAATCCTCAGGTGGCGTGTATGTTGCATACCATTTTTAAAGTTCTTGGTATATATTCCAATTGGCCTTTCTTAAATTCCACCTAGGCTGTGCAGGTGGTGTAGAAGGTCGTTCTATGTTTAGTGTTGTGACAGTAGCATAGTGGTCACTGGTGATCACCGGGTCTACTTCCCACTTCGCCTGATGCTTGAGTGCTGTTGAGATTAATGTAAGATCAAGGGAACCTCCTGAATGTGAGTGGGTTCCCCAGTGTTGAGAAGTGTAATTTCAGGTACTTCTCGCTGAGCTGCAGCTAAATGGCGCCCATATGCATTGGCTGGCCAAGTCTCGCCTAACTCTTGATGATGAGCATTAAAATCCCCAGCAATAATTACATTTTCCTGCGTGACCAAGGCAAGCACTGCCTCTACTTCTAGTTTACGTCTAGGGGGCTTGTAAACGTTGTATATGAGGAGCTCAATATTAGCCATATTTACTTACTGCTAATACCTCTACGCCATCCCCACATGAAACTGGGTCTATTTTCTTGCTAGGTATTGTTCCTGACTAAGGTCATTAAACTGTCTCCCCTGCTCATACGGTATAACAGTGCTGATATCCAGCTAATCTGAAGGATTTCGTGGCTGGGAAAAGTTTCTTCCAAAACGATTATATCTGCTTTCGTGCTGATTGCAGCCTCCTGAAGTGTGTTGTTTTTATTTCCAAGACCTTGTATGTTCCACTGCAGTATTCGTAATGGCCAGACCACGGTTACAGTTGGTGTTGCCTGTTCTAGTAGAACTCCTCTTCGGAATCGACCTCTATATTCTCCACCTCGCAAGTCGTGTCGCTGCAAATCGGACTACATTGATTGCTCATGGTCATCCCCGGCGTTGTTGGACTCTGTGCATAACTGTGGTCCATCACTTTGTTGTTGGTATTGCTGCATGTCGGACTGCATTGATTGCTCGTGGCTGTGTCTTGTTGTTGGAACCTGTGCATCTCTGCTGTTCAATACGTCTTTGTTGTTGATGCACATCAGACTGCATTGGCTGTTATGTCTCTTGTGTTGTAAGATTGTTGATCTTGGGTGGTCACTGCTTCTTGCAGTTGCTGTTGTAAATGTTGATGTTCTGGTGTCTTGACTACCCGACTGTTGTTGGTAGTCTATGTCCATGTTGCATTGTTTGTCCTCTTGTGCTCCGTCTTGTCTCAGACTGTCTATTTCTTGTGTAACTGTGGTCTGTTGCACGATCTTGTCCATTATCACAAAAGTGATGTCTTGAGTCTGTTGTTGTGAGGCGTTCTGTGTCGTCTATAGGCAATTGATAATGGTCTCTGCCATGATCTTCATGTTTTTCAGCTGGACCTCGGTGGTAAAACTGTGTATCTGTTGTTGATTCCGAAAGTAATTGTTTTTTGCTCCTTTGCATTTGCTATATTTGTGCAGCACTTAAGTGTATTTTCTGATTTGGAATAGATAGATTCGGGAAATTTTGCTCTGTGAGAGTGGGTGTGTTGTGGCTGTGCACGAGTGTTCCAGACGTTGGTGCTGGTCTGTGTTTATCCTGGCCTGAGCTGTCTGCACTTTTTCTTTTCGTGCAGAGCAGGTTGTGCTCCAGGCATGATGTTTGCCTCCACAATTTGGACATTTAGCTGTTGTGGTCTGGTTTGCCTTGTGCGTGTCTATACAGTCTTTGGTTGGATGTCTCAGGCTGCACACTCCGCATCTCTCCTGTCCGGTGCAGCGTGTTTGATGGTGGCCGTATTTCTGACACCTGAAGCAGCGCAGGGGTTCTGGGACGTATGGTCTATCGGTATGTTCCCCAATTTCCAAGACTGAATGTTTCTGGCACATGTCCCATGGCGGTCACCAGAACCTGACGTGTCGCTGCCTTGTCTACTTTTGTGCGGCATCGTTCCGCATTCAGGATTTGCTTGTCCTAGTACTGGATCCAGGGGAAAGTCGATTGGGTATCCCAAAAGCACGACTCGTGTGCATCTTTCTGAAGGGTCCAGCTTTGTGGGAAATTTGGGGCTTGACACTCTTTATTTAATTATTAAAGTAATGAAAACAATTACGAAGGACCACCCGCTTTTATAGTAAAGAGGGAAACTAATAAAATGTGATCATTTGAAATTCCTAGAGGAACCAGTAACTATGGATAAATACTAGAAAGTATAATCACTTGAATAATTAATGGGCTGTATATATAATTTAATTGAATCAAAGCCTCAAACACCTACATTGGGGGGTTATTGCTAGAACTTCATATGTCTAGGAACTAGTGCGGTTCGTACACCAGTTCATTATGTAATAACCTAATCTTATGACCAATTCGAAAATCAATAGAGAATTTGTCACCAATAAGAACATAGATTATGAATATCAGAAATTAATGATTATAATAAACACGTGTTAAATCCAGTGCACAGTGATCAATAATAATAATCCAGTACAGATAATTTGAATAATAGAATACGGAAAAGGGTCTTAGCTTGAAGACGTTTTCCAAGACATCAGTCATGAATCATCCTCGGAATCTCCGGAATTCATCATGGAACATTGGGAGATGGATAACACGGGAAAGTAACAGCTCGGAATTCTTCACACGCAAGCTGTAAATCACGATATATTACGTAGCAACATATTAGGCTGCTAAATATCTATATTCAAGAAATTAGGAGTGGAGAGTGATAAAATATACTAACATGTGTTTTATTTATGTCGCTCGGCGTGACAAGCTACCCTGCTGTAAACAATCTCTAATGATGCATCAAAAGGGAATATGTGTACTTGGCTAATAGGGCACTGTATTAGTTGAAGCTTGCCGAAACTCGTGTCCCAGGCTCTAGTGTCGCAATGGCGAACACGTGGTGACTAGCTTGGCCTATATGTTGACGCGCTTCTCTGGCCGGTCACAATGGATTACACGGAACAAATTGACAAGTTCCGGGCTGAATGTCAAGTTAATTCTTGTTGACGATTCACCACAATGTATCCTATGACACTGACACCAAACGAGTTGCTCAATTCCGCAACTTCACACCGCACTTTGGCGACTTTTCTCTCTCGCCGACGCCTCCACATGCTCTCTCGGTAATATGGCGTCTCCCCTGCCCCTCTCCGCGCCCCCGCATTCGCCACACAAATTATTTACTATGAATAATATTATTTCTCGCAGTTGCGGCTAAAATGCTGGGATAATGACGGGTTTATAATTCTAGGGAGTTAAATATTATTTGCTCGTTTTACGATGTTAAACGAGCAATGGAGAATATTAATTCTCTCCATGGCATTCACGTGTGACGTTAAATTTATTACCAGATAACAGTTGTAACTAGAAACGCTTAATTTTGGCATTATTTGGGAGTCAGGTTATCGGTAAATAATTATCACACAGAACACTGTTGTTTTTAGAGAATCAAACTCAATTCTGACACACTGGATATAAATGTGTTTATTTTGGTAGAATCTGACTCAATACTGGTGTCTGGTTACTTAAGACTTCTAGCATTATTGTACAGATACAATTATTAGTTCATGTGAACTCTACGGTTGGTTAATTTTAGTTACTACAGCAATTAGTAGATTTTAGTAATAATTAATAATAATACAACTGTATAGTATTAGTGTTGGAAATTTCCAACAAGCTTTTCCAAGTATACAGGTTTCCCTTGCAGGACTCTTACTTTTTCTAAGTAATTTGCAGTCTGTTGGTCTTGTGGTATCATTTATTTCTCCTTTCAGGTTGACTGTAATGGAAAGTTTGAGCTCTGGTTGGTTGTTTTTTCCATTGCCGTTACTACTCCATATGCTGTAGGAAAGTGGTCTGCCTGCATTATCTTGAATTTTGGAAGATGTGCAGAGTCTGGCGATGTCTGGTGTGAGACTGTTGGTGTCCTCTCCTGTCTCACTGTTGTCCTGTGGCTGAGTTGTGGAGAGGTACATTGTCTGACACTGGCTTGTGTGTGACTGGTGCCGTCTTCTCTAGGTCCATTACGTCTGCTGTCTTGCTGGTAAAAGAAAGTGGTGAAGCCTCGATAGAGGTTTTCTTCGGTGCCTGCTGCACATCGGTCCACTGTCCCTCCTCGTCTAAAAGCTGCCTCCATTTCCTCTTTCTCCTAACCTTCCCCATGACTCTCTCCACGTAGTGAGAACCGAATCACTGCCCTACCTAATGCTTGAGACACTCCTAGGCCTGGAGAAATTCATTCTCTTCCAACGGAGGTCGTAGAATGATTAACCCAGGTGGAATCAGGGATACCTAACACCTAAATGAGCTGTTTGGTCTACCTTTCCTTGTCAGGCTCGGTACACCTTCTAAGGTGCCCCCTTGTGGCACTGAACGCAGGGTATCGCCTCGCCCTTCAGGGTAGGACTCTTAAGTGACCTTGTCAGTGATACGGTCCTAAAAAAAAAGTGCGGTACGAGAGTTTGGGTCGCCTGCGTACTGGGTTGCGCAGAATACCAGTCAGCTGGGCAGCAGGTAATCAACAACGTTGTTACTCCGTCAATTGTAGACGAAATCGGAATTTTCATTGGGAGTGATCAAACCACATTGGGTGAGGAAAGTGTTGAGGTTATTCTCATTAGCAATTGTAAAGATTTACCTACCTAGGTCTTTATTACTTTGATCAAGATATCTCTAACGAAGCACTGAATCGCATCTGGGTTTTGATGATGGATTTGACGCAGGCTGTAGAGGAATTGGTCTTTTTCTAGTCAAGCACTCTGTAGATTCCCTTTCGTTGGGATGCAGCTGTCCGGACAAGATGCAATTTCGTGGACTGGGAGGCCAATTTCAGGCGAATTTTCCGCTGGTTTTGTCCTGATATGTTCATTTTGCCTACTCTGTAGACAGCAATAATGTCTGTTTTGTCTAGACCTGCAATTCTTGTTTTAAGAGATCCTGAACAATTTCAATACACTTTTCACCTTCGCTTTCCACTGGAATAGCTTGGGACGACACAACTACAGAATCAAGCAGCTTTTGCTGATCTTGTTCATCCTGGGTGACGGAACGTTGGGCGGATAATGTATTGATACAAACAGTCATTTTGCCGAGAGCTTCCTCCTGTTTTTTTTATGGCTTCATCAGATTTCAGACGAATGTTTTCCTCACGGAGACCATTCAAGTCATGCTGGAGTTGATCTCGGCTAGCCCTTAAGTTTCTAATATCATCATGGAGGAGGGTTATTTCTTGTTGTTGATGGAGGTTCGACCAGTTTGCTTGATTTTCAGATTGAAGACTAAAGATAATCGTATTTTGAGCCTCAAGGACTGAGCACAACTTTTTGAACCATTGATTATCAGCCCAGTGAGGCAAATCCGGTGAGGGACCAGAAGTACGCTTGAATCTCGTAAACTGGGATGCAAGAGTGGTAATAGGAGAAACTTGAAAGGACAACCCTCCCTGGCTCAATGGGGTGGAAGGGAGGGCAGCACCGCCGCCACAGGCCCCAGAGCTTCCAGAGGGAGAAACACGATGACTGTCGGTATTTGTCAGGATGGATGCCTTGTTAGGGGCTTTGTTGATCTTATTTACCTGTACAGTCTTGTTCCTGGGAGACATGATAGGTCGAGGATGACTGGAGTATATATTGTGGTGGAAACTTGCGTCAGGCAGCGCGGTGGTGGGCAGAGGAAGGCAGCAGCACTGGTACTCACAGCCGTAGAGGATTGTTTTGAATTTTGTTTGTGACGGAATGAGTCGATTTGGGTTGGTTACTTTGATTGTGCTATGACATGTTTGGACTCCATGTACTTAGCTGCCTGTGGGTGGTGGTCTACATCATCTGGCGGTAGTTTAAGGGCTGAAATACAGTAGTGAAGAGTGTAGGTAGCGTGAACTCGACAGCGTCGAGGGTGAGAAGGTAATGAGTTTAAAGTTCCTGACCACACCCGTTGGCAGGCTTCTTGGTTGTCTGTTACTGGTAACAAGCTACGTACTCCTAAGTGTTTCCTCGTGGCCGTCCTCCTACCACTGTAACCAGCGATGGGAAACGGCTCTGGCGAGGTTGCGTATTGGCCATACTCGCTTAACCCATGGTCACTTGGAGCGCCGCCCTGCTCCTTGTTGTCCCTCTTACAGTCGTGCATGTCCTTCTTGAATGTCCTGACTTCCAGGATGAGCGTGTCTTGCATTCCGACCGCCCCTCGCAGTCATCTGTCCCTCATTAGAATTCTTGGTGACTCTGATACTTTTGATATCGTTCGCCTTGTGCATTTTTGTTCTCGTATTGGCATCCTTGGTGATATTTAGCGCCCTCTGATTATTCCGCACATTTGATGGTGCTACATAGCCTTCCCAGTTTGGTGCCTTCTTTTGATAATTACTTACTTGGCTATGTACAGTGCAAACTCGCACGATTCAAAAAATAACAATATAGTGGTGACGTTACTCTAAAATGGATAAAGACAAAATGAAATTAACAGGTGCTGAGAATAAAGCGCTGGCTGAGAACATCCACTAATAGACAGAGCGTATATCAGATGGTTGTTTCAGCTTGAGAGCACAGAATATTCTAACTCCAATGGCTCGTACAGGCCAGGACATCGGCTGGGTAGATGGTGCTGAGGTGCAGAAGTGCAGTGGTGCAGACGTAGATTCACCAGTCAGAAGTGGGCAGGCTGGAAATGCTAGTTTGGTGATCGGCGATGAGGGAGGGGGGGGGGGGGGAGGTGGAGAGCAAGTGTGTGATAATTTTGCGCTTGGCAAAACGTATCTGACCAAATATGTACTATACTTGCTTGTAGTATCTAGATGTTGTAGATGTACTGAAGTAACATGACGATAGGAAAGAGCAGGCCAAATCTCTCTTGAAGGAGATTATCGTAACTAACTATATATATTATTCCCCCCCCCCCCCCAAACTCCATTCAACAGATTTTACAAATAATTTTTTTTAACTTGATTATTTTTCCATTAGGAAAATGTTAATGTTAGCAATATTGTAGTTTATTTTTAACTATCAATTACTTTGTATAGCTTGACTAGCAATACGAGGTACAATATGCTGAAACAAACCAATCACATTTTATTACATCAAATAACACACTTCCAGAAACTCATTACTTTCTTTTCTTAACCACTTTAGTGTTTGGCTTTTGATACACTGGCTTCATCTGCACCACTTTTTCTTTTCTTATCATTACCAGATTCAACTAAAGGATTTTCCTTTACCTCTGTATCATCTTTCTGTGAAACACTTGGCTCATCCTCTTTGTCTCAAATTTATTCGCTTTGCATTTTGTCTTCAACTTTGACTTTCATCACTGATTTCCATCTTCTGTTTCTGAAGATCTACTTTCGTAATTTTACCGGGTTTCTCAAAGACCTGACTGGGACAGACTAGTGGGGCGTGGTGGCGCTTGCCTTTACTCTTTGAGTGCTCGCCTGTGTTTGCCAGACACATGTTTCTTCATGCTGTTATATAATTCAGTGCGGTAATCGCAAGATGACCAATGGTATGGATTTTCTTCTGAATGAATGCGCATGTGCTTGACCAGTGACGAGTGATTTGAAGTGTTTTTTTACAGTGCACTGCTGATCAAACTTTGGTCGTCCCCATCGCTTTTTCCGCCTTTTTGCAGTCTGAAATGTTCAAAACAATACTTATGAATAAATTTTGTGACTGATTAATGAAATTAGAGTATTGTACTAATTAATGCACTAATTGTCACCTTCAAGGCTGTAGAAGCAGTCACCTGGAAAGCAAACAGTGTTTGAGATATATATATATATATATATATATATATAATCTATATGTCGTACCTAGTAGCCAGAACGCACTTTTTGGCCTACTATGCAAGGCCCGATTTGCCTAATAAGCCAAGTTTTCATGAATTTATTGTTTTTCGACTACCTAACCTACCTAACCAAACCTAACCTAACTTTTTCGGCTACCTAACCTAACCTAACCTATAGAGATAGGTTAGGTTAGGTTAGGTAGGGTTGGTTAGGTTCGGTCATAAATCTACGTTAATTTTAACTCCAATAAAAAAATTGAGGTCATACATAATGAAATTGGTAGATTTATCATTTCATAAGAAAAAAATTAGAGAAAATATAATAATTCATGAAAACTTGGCTTATTAGGCAAATCGGGCCTTGCATAGTAGGCCAAAAAGTGCGTTCTGGCTACTAGGTACGACATATATCTATATATCTATCTATATCTATCTATATCTATCTATATATCTATATCTATCTATATATCTATCTATATATCTCTCTATATATCTCTCTATATATCTATCTCTATATATCTATCTCTATATATCTATCTCTATATATCTATCTCTATATATCTATCTCTATATATCTATCTATATATCTATCTATATATCTATCTATATATCTATCTATATATCTATCTCTGAGTTGCGTTGATTCCAGAATTAACATTTAGATTGTGGATGTGCCATGTTATGTAATTATCTAAGTATAGTTACAGGATGAGAGCTTATTTAATTATTTATTTTATTTATTTATATACAAGGTACATTGGGTTTGAGAGTACATAGCACTGATGTTTATACATCCTTGTAAAGCCTGACAAGGCTTTACAAGGATTTTTGTAAAGCCACTAACACACATAGCGTTTCGGGCAGATATGTTAATGGTGTCCGGTTTTCCCAGAACTGTCATATGAAGCTTTGCAACTACTGACAGTTTTGGCATTCGCCGCCACCTCACTGAACTTGTTCCAACCATCTACCACTGTTTGCAGAAGAGAACGTTCTAATGCCTTTTTGGCAGCTGTGTTTAATAAAGTTGAGTCTATGACCTTTGTTCTTGAAGAAGCAGGTTTCAAGAATTCTTTTGTCAATTTTTTCATTTACTATTACTATTTTGTATGTAGTGATCGTATCTCTTTTTGTACCTTTAAACTCGCACTGTATCTTATGCTACCACTCCCCAATATATGTGCCTAAGCCATAATACTTAACCATTGTAATCACTATCATCTTATATCATGGTTATGTTGAACAAAAATGTTACTACAATGTACCTAGAGATAATCCTCATTATGCTACAATGTACCTCTTGATAAACCTCATCTTTCTATAAGGTACCTATTAATTTTCTTCAAATTTTATTACAATGTACTTGTTAACATCATTCAAATTTTGCTACAAATTACCTACTTAAAATTATCTATTAGATAAAGGACTTGCCCGAAACAATATGCCTGTTAGTGGCTTTACAAGAAAGTTTGAGAGCATTGATGATTTTACAAAGTTGAAAAGCATAGCATAGGTTCCTTGCACAATGTTCTTTACATGGTCCTCAGGTGACAGTTTCCTACTCAGGACCACTCGTAGTCCTCTTCTTTTATCAGCTCCTTAGGTTTTCATATAATTTGTAAGTTGTGTGGCCTATTTTCCTCTATTTCGCATTCCATAACATGGCATTTATTCACATTAAATTCCAACAAGGAAAGTATTGCTTTATACACTTATTTAGACCAGTTCATCTTGAAGGATATGACAATCGCCCAAGTTTATATTCCCTAGTAGCTTAGCAGCATCAGCACCAAACATGCACATATAATTCTGTATTAATTATAGATCATTCATATTGACACTGAAAATTACTGATGCTAGAACACCTGTAGTACACGACTGTCAAGACTTTTTTAGGTCCAAATAAATGAAGTCAGCCCAACCACCTTTTTTCCTGTAAAATCTATGGCTTTATCAAAGAACGAAGTAATTTGTTACACAGGATCTTCCGGTTCGAAAACCATACTATGTCTGCTTTTGTATCCTTTTCTCCAGGTGTTCTTCCCATTTGTTTTTAATTATTTTTCTAGTGTTTTCACCGCCACACTTGTCAATGATAAAGGTCTATGATTATCAGGGGGGTCTTCCTTGCTACCATTTTTATTGAATGGAACTATGTTAGCCCTTTTTTTCATATCTGCCAAGACTCCTGTACACAATTACTTAAAAATCAATTGAAGTGGGGGTGCCCAGCACATGTGCTTTCTCTTAGAACCTTATGTGAAACTCCATCTGGGCCAACTGCCTTGTTTCTACCTAGCTCCTTGAGCATTTTTTCCACTTCGTATCAAGACACCTCTATGTACAATACTCTTATGTTATTCTCTGAAGTTT
Source organism: Procambarus clarkii (assembly GCF_040958095.1). Classification (NCBI taxonomy): domain Eukaryota; kingdom Metazoa; phylum Arthropoda; class Malacostraca; order Decapoda; family Cambaridae; genus Procambarus; species Procambarus clarkii. The sequence goes on from NC_091160.1 coordinate 5,334,425, forward strand.
GTAGGGTGTCTGTTTTTTCATTTCATTTCTATATTATGCACCCCATACCCATTTTGTTGGCGACAGTGGAAAGGGTTAGAGGCACATTGTTGGTTCAGGAACTGAACCCCATAGTTCATTTAGCTAAGCAGGTAATTACCCAAGTGTACTTAAGTACTATAGTGTACTTAGTGCTTGCATACATTTCCTGTGTCAAGTTCTATGAAACCTTCGTTTTGCAAAAATACACTTTTGGAACTGTTCATTTAGTGTTTCACACATTTCCTTTACATTCTGTGAATCTGTTCCCCACTTTCAACCTCTGGGTTTTAACCTTTACTACCTCCTTGCGGTGTACCATTTTCATGTCTTTTGTATTCAGAGACTGTGCCATGAAGTTTTACTCTTGCTTCTCTGAGACAGTTTTTGGTCCAGGAGAGCAGGTTGCCTTTGACTTGTGTCGATGATGAGGCACACACTGGCTGGGGTGCTAACCAGTTCAAAGCTTTCTCGAGGTCCAGGAATATCAGCATTTCTGGTCTGTCATTCAAGTGGGCTAACTGTTGTAATACTGTTAATAATATAAATATCTGTGCCAACCCCTCTTCTATAGGCATACATATCGTGGTGCAGTTTAGGCATTTTCCACTCCAGTCTGTTGAGTGCCATTCTGTCAACCGTCTTGGCTGCACAGCTTTGGAGACAGATGGGTCTGGGATTAGTTGGGTCTTTTGGTTTTTGGATCGGCAAGGTCTGCTCTATTCAAAGCTGTAGGTCTAGTTTGAGAAGTCCAGACTAAATTAACCTTACGTATGCAGCGTCTCCCTCTGGGCCGAGGTTTCTAATCATTTATAGGTTATTTTGACCCGGGGGATGTATCCTTGGAGTTTTTCTTAGCCCAATGAGCTCATCCAGTGTGAAAGGGGCACTAGTGTCAGACTTTCTGCACATGCTGTAAGGATTCTGTGCCACCTTTCTTCTTCTAATCCTGTCTGCACTGCTAATACATCTGGTGGAAGCTGATTGCTGGCTGCTCTTTATGCAATTTGCCAGTACTTCGGCTTCCTGTTGACGATCCTTGGGGTGGAGCTTTAGGCGTTTTATTTCCTTTGGCCCGGTGGATTTGCTGCCACATCTAAGGTGTTCATTCAGATGTTAACACCATTCCAGTCACTTCTTTTATTAGTCTGGTCTCTTGATGCATATGTTCCTTGACTTCACAAAGTAAGGTCCTGTTGCGGTCACTTGGCTGCTTTTTGTATAGCTTTCTTGTTCTGTCGAATCTATGGTTGAGTTCTTTGACACGTTCGCAATAGTACCAATAATCTTTGTGGTGTCTAGACTTTTTTTTTCCAGTGGGATTGAGTGGTTGGCTGCACCTTTGAATCGCTTTGATAAAATCTTGTTCGGCCTGATTAATGTCTTCGGGAACATCATAGTTTCTATGCCACTCCGAAATGAGGTTTTGTAATCGGTCCCTGTTTTGCTAGAGCAAAGTTCCAAGCTTCAGATGGAGGCGGGGTGGGTAGATCTAATTTAAGATCAATTTGGACCCCATAGTGGGCGCTTGTGAGTGTGGGCTCAACTGACTACGTTGCTGCATCTCTTAGGGAGGCTGAAACGAAGGTAAGGTCTAATCTACCACCTTGGATGTGGGTAGGTTCATCCTTGTTTAGGATTCGGATTTCTGGAAACTGGTCTAGTAGATGTGCAATGCAAGTGTTGGCCTCATTTGTTGTTTGAGCTCAGTGCCAATCGATGATGGGCATTAAAAGCACCAAATGATTATTTGACCTAGTCGCATGTCCAAGTAAGAGATACATTTCAGCATGTAGGGACCAGTACACATTAAACACTTAGTTGGTCGTGTCTTAGCTCAATGGATACTCCCATTACCTCTGTCCCTGCTCCACAATCGGTGGGCTGGTTATGGGCTTGGAGATCAGTTCACATTCCAGAGATTGCACATCTCCTGGATTGTCCGTTGATCCATGGAAGGAAGAGGCCTCAATAGCATGAGAATTTAGGTTCTGATCTGGCTCGAAGCAGGCTCTCCTGTAGTATCAGGATGTCTATGCCTTTGGTTACTGTTATGCATTGCAAGTATTGCAGTTTTGTGCACAGTCCTTGTGCATTCCATTGCGGGATTCATTTTTTTATATAAAAGAAGGTACATTGGGTTTGTGAGAATACATAGCATAGTACAGTATTTACAATCTTGTAAAGCCACTAGTACGCGCGGCATTTCGGGCAGGTCCTTAATCTAACAGATAATTTTAAGTACGTAAATTCTATCAGAATTAATAAAGTAACAAATACATTGCAAAAAAAAGACGAGATTAATAAGTATATTAAAGCACATAGGTATATTAAAGCTCTGATTACATTGACAGCTTGATTGGTAAATTAAACAAGATTAATAGACACCATGCAGCAGATTGACAGCACATATACGACAGCAATGATCAGTGATAAAGATGTTCAGATTGGGTACATAAAGATTGGGTAGCAATAGATAGTGCAATTTTATAGCAAAAGGTAAAACACTATGAAGATGAAATTAGGTACTTTTTAGTATTGTTTTTGAATGACGCAAAAGTTGGACAGCTTTTAAATTCAATAGGGAGTGAGTTCCATAGACTGGGTCTCTTTATTTGCATAGTGTGTTTACACAGATTAAGTTTGACTCTGGGGATATCAAAGATTTATTTCTGGTGTGATGTTAATGGGTCCTATTACATCTGTCCAGGGAGTTTCAGAGCCAGATTTGCATTTAGCAGGGTTTTGTAAATGTAGTTGACACAAGTGAATTTGTGGAGTGAGATTATGATTAGCATGTTTAGGGAGTTAAACAAGGGGGCTGAGTGCTGCCTGAAAGCAGAATTTATTCTGATAGCAGATTTTTGCTGGGTGATGGACTTGAGGTGGTTGAACCCCATGCACAGATACCATAATTAAGATAGGGATAGATTAGGGCATAATATAGAGATGAGAGCAGAGTTAGGTACATAATACCTGATTTTGGAGAGTATACCAACTGTTTTAGAATCTTAGTTATGTGTTGTATGTGGGTACTGAAGTTCTCTTGTCTAGGAATAGGCACAGAAACTTTCCATAATTTTTATTGCTAATGTTTACATTGTCTATCTGAAGCTGAATTGCATTTGTAGATTTGCTTCCAAATAAGATGTAGTATGTCTTTTCTATGTTAAGTGTTAGTTTGTTGGTTGACATCCATAAGTGGACTTTTTTTTAGTTCATTATTAACATTATTTAGTGTATGTGGGTCCCCCTCCCCGCTCAGCTCGTTGCCCCCGTGTGGGGGCTTAGTGGGCGGCTGTCGTAGTGTGATGCTCCTTGGGACAGTCCTCTGTCCTTTTCTAGCCTTATGCTCCTGCTGCCGTCCTCTCCAATTCTGCTGGGCATCTTTTCCTTTTCCTTCTGTTTCGTTTTTCTCCCCCCTCTTCTCCTATCTGCTTGCCGTTTCCTGCCGACCTTTTGCTCGCTCTGGTTCTTCCCTTGGACTTCTTCTATTCTGACGCCCGGGTGCTTGAGGAGGCATAATCAAGCACCCGTAGAACTGTAGTACCCGACGTCGAGAGCGAGGGGAACCTTTTATTGTCAATCCCCCTTTCGTCACTGAACCCGATCTCGACGGACTGTCGGTTTCTTAAGGTGGCGTTTGTGGGGCGTATACTCACGACGCACCCCTAGGAGGCCCCGACAAGATCGGCGATAGCTTCTTGTTGGGTGTCCTGCCTCTAATTGTGGCTCCATGGTGGGTGTGGGGGCACATTCGTGAATGAATTCTACTTTTCGTCAAGATGATAACCCCTGTTTCGACTTCTTCTGGTTTACCTTCTCAGGCTCGTGGGGTGGGCGACCAAGCTTCCGAGTCGGTCCGTATTGGAAGACCGGGCTCTGTAGCCTCCGCTGCATTGGGCCCCGACCTTGCTCCTCCTTTGGCCTCTCTGACTCCTTCCCCTGGCTCCCCTCCCTCCTCTGTGGTTGGGTCGAGCCCCAAGCCCCCAGTGGTGACTACTTCGTCCCCTGGCGCGGCTCCTTCTCTAGTTGTAACTACTGCGCCTTTTAACCCCTCTCTCTCTGGGGGTTCTCACCGCCGCCCTCGCTCGATTCCTTCCAGTTCTGCTACCTATCAAGCCTTGTTTGGTCCCGCTTCGTGGGCCAAATATTTTGATCTCCTCCCTCTTGATTCTGCGCCTCCTGACGATTTCTCCCTCCATCGACATCTCATTGATTCCGTGGATGCCTCCATTACTTTTAACCCCACTCGTCTCGGTACACGTGTCGTTGCTGCTCCTTCTCAGGATGCTGCTTCCCGCTTGGCTGCCTTATCCTGCCTTGGCGAGACCCCCGTTCGGGTCTCGAAGAACGCTCAGTTGAATGCCAGTGTTGGCACTATTTTGCTCCCGCCCCATGTTGCGACCGGTGTTCGGGACCTGCGCGACTGCCACGACGATATTCGACATATCCTCGCTGCCCAGGGCCATTCTATTCTCCAGGTGGACACGTTTACTCGTCCCCCTCGTGGTAGTCGCCGTCAACCCCTCCGGGTTGTGAAGATTACCTTTGATGGTAGGACCCTTCCACCCTCTGTCATTCTTGCTGGTGCCAGGTGCTCTGTCCAGGAGTACATTCCTTCTCCTCGGCTCTGCAACAAGTGCTGGAGGTTTGGGCATGGTGCCCTCCGCTGCTCCGGGACTGTCTCTCTCTGTCCTTTGTGTGGTGGTGAAGGTCACTCTAAGTCGGAGTGCACTTCTCCCCAGGCTCGTTGCCTCAACTGCGGTGAGGCCCATCCTACCTTCTCCCGTGCGTGTGTCCATTACAAGCTTGAGGCAGCCGTCCTCAACTTGAAGCACCGGGAGCGTTTATCTTTTCCTGAGGCGAGGCGCCAGGTTCGCCGGCTCCCGCCTTATGCTAATATCTCTTATGCTCGCGTGTTGCGCTCTTCCTCTCCTCGTCCTTCCCGCCTTCCTCAGACTCACAACCGTTTCCGGGCCTTGGACCCTGATGCGCCCACTGCCCCCTCCTCTGTTCCTTTAGGTTCTCCTCCTGGTCCTCTGTCTGTGGTTCCCCTTCCTTCTACCCGGTCTGTCGTGTCTTCTGTGTCTTCTTCCTCGTCTCCCTCCGATCCTCCTTCCCATCCTCTTTCTCCATCTATCGGCTCTCCCCACCGCCTGTCGGTGCGGGCGGATGTCCATCGCTCTCCTAACGGCCGTCGTGTGTCCTCTTGTTCGGCTTCTCCTGTTGAGACACTGGAATCCGTTGCCCAGTACGTAGTTGCTGGGACACCGGTCTCTTTAAGTCAGAAGCGTAAGCCTGGCTCCTCTCCTTCCTCTTCCCCGGCGGGTAAGAAGGCTTCGCTTTCTTCCTCCGCTCCTCCTTCTGGCTCTGTTGCTCCTTCCCCTCCCGTTTCAGTGCTTGCACCCCCTGTTCCTGCTATGGAGGTTTCTTTGGCCCCTGCTTCCCTTTCGGTTGCTGCTCTTGCTGGGGTGCGCTCCCCTCTTTCTACTCCCCCTCTTCCTGCTGCTGTCCTTGACTGCTCCTCTCCGTTGTCTCCTCCTCTTCCTCCTCCTCCGGACCCTGCCCGCCCACCTCTGATCTGTTCTCCCGTTTCCTTCCCTCCATCTTTGCTCAGTTTACCCATGCCCCCTAACCCTGACTTTGCTGACCCTGATCCCAACCCTGATATTCTTTAACGTGCTCTGTTGCTCTTTCACCTTTGTTTCTTCCTTGTTCTCTGTTTTTGTCCTTTCTCTTCTCGTCGTTGTCCATTCTTCAATGGAACGTTCGAGGTTATTACGCCAATTTCCTCGAACTCCAACTTCTGATTTCGCGGTTTTCGCCCCTTTGTGTCTGTCTCCAGGAGCCGATGCTTGGTGCTCGTCCTGGTCGTTTTCGTGGCTATTCCTTTCTCTCCCCCCCCCAGCCATTGCTGGGGCTTCTAATTCTTCTGCTCTCTTGATTCGGGCTGATGTTCCCTTTGTTCCTTTACTTTTTCCTTCGCCTCTCCATTGTTCTGCTGCTCGTATCTTTGTTGGGAAATGGTACACAGTTTGTTCCATTTATCTCCCCCCGAGTGTTCCGCTCTCTCTTCCTGATTTGAAACACCTCCTAGACTCCTTGCCGGAGCCTGTGCTCCTGCTGGGTGACTTCAATTGTCGTCATTCTCTTTGGGGTGACGTTCTGACGAATACCCGGGGTCGCCTCCTTGAGCCGTTTCTCCTCTCTTCTTCCCTGTCTTGTCTGAATTCTGGTGAGCCCACTCATTTGGACTCTCGGACTCGCACCCTTTCTTGTCTTGATCTTTCTCTCTGCTCTTCTTCTCTTTACTTAGATTTCACGTGGCAGGTTCTTGATGACCTCCATGGAAGTGATCATTTCCCCATCCTTGTTTCCTTTTTCTCTTTTCGCCCTTCCCTCTCTTTCCCTAGGTGGCAGTTTGCTAAGGCAGACTGGACCCTATTTACCCTCAGTGCTGCTCTCTCTGACCTCTCCCTTCTGCCTCTCTCTCGCGCTCTCCTCCTTTTTCATGACACTGTCTTCAACGCTGCCCTCCGCTCTATTCCTCGCTCTTCCTCTCGGGGTCCACGGAAGTGCGTTCCCTGGTGGAATGCGGACTGTGCTCGGGCTGTCCGCTGTAAGCGTGCAGCCTGGAAGAGGCACCGCCGTAGGCAGACGACCGATTCTTTTCTTTTCTTTCGGAAAGCGAGTGCGGTGGCCCGTAGGGCCATCCGTACGGCTAAACGTGAATGTTGGGCATCTTATGTCTCAACAATTACGTCCGAAACCCCTCTGGCCAAGATCTGGAAGCGTATCCGCAAGATAGCGGGTAAGTTCGTTCCCGATGTTTCACCGGTCCTTCACCTCCATGATACTCTTGTGGCGGACCCGTTGCAGGTCGCTTCCGAACTGGGTTCCCACTTTTCTTCTGTTAGCTCTGGTCTTCATCTTCCCCAATCTTTCCTTCTTCGTAAACCTGTCCTTGAGTCTCGTCCATTAGATTTCTGCACTCATCTTCAGCTTCCCTATAATGATCCCTTCTCTCTCTCTGAACTTCGTTCTGCCCTGGCCCTCTGCGGTTCTACGGCGGCGGGCTCCGATGGTATTCATTATGAGATGCTTCGCCATCTCCCTCCGAGCACGTCTCAGTATTTACTGAGTCTGTATAATCGGATCTGGGAGTCGTCGTCAGTCCCTGAGGACTGGCTCGATGCCGTTGTCCTCCCTGTTCGCAAACCGGGGTCTCTGGGTACTTCCCCTAAGGACTTTCGCCCTATTGCTCTCACAAGTTGTGTCTGCAAACTCTTTGAACGTATGGTTAACGTTCGTCTGATGTGGTTCCTGGAACACCATCACCTCTCCCCTTCTCAATTTGGTTTCCGCAAGTGCCGCAGCACGACAGATGTCCTGGTGAACTTGGAGGTCTATATTCGTACTGCTTTTGCTGCGAAGACCTCCGTTGTTGCCGTCCTTTTTGACCTAGAAAAGGCTTACGACACCACTTGGCGTTATCATATCCTGTCTCAACTTCATTCTTTTGGCCTTCGTGGTCATCTCCCTCTCTTTCTCCGCAGCTTCCTCTCTCGTCGTTCCTTTCGGGTGCGCCTTGGTACTGCTCTCTCTCCCTCTTTTCAGCAATACGAAGGTGTGCCCCAGGGTAGTGTTCTGAGCACTACTCTTTTTCTGGTTGCCCTCAATGGTCTTCTTTCCTCTCTTCCTTCTGGTGTCTTCTCCGCTCTCTATGTCGATGATCTTACCCTTTGTTGTCAGGGTGATGATTCGCCTCTCCTTCAACGCCGGCTTCAACTTGCAATTGATGCCGTGTCGTCTTGGGCCACAGGTCATGGCTTAAAGTTCTCTACTTCTAAGACTTGTGCCATGACTTTTACGCGGAAACGGGTTGTTCTTCGTCCTTCTTTGTCACTTTATGGTCATCCCCTTGAATACAAAGATTCCGCGAAGCTTTTGGGGTTATTCCTTGACACTCGTTTGTCTTGGTCTCCCCATATCTCTTACCTCCGTGTTGAGTGCTCTAAGGCCCATACCCTCCTTCGGGTCTTGTCCCATACTTCTTGGGGGGCAGATAGGCGCGCACTCCTTGCTTTACATTCCTCTCTCGTCCTGTCTAAGCTCGATTATGGTTGCCCTGCTTACTCGTCTGCTTCTCCTTCTACTCTTCGCCGTCTTGATGCCTTGCACCATACTGGGTTGCGCCTCAGTTCTGGTGCCTTTCGTTCGACTCCCATCCTTAGCTTGTATGTTGACACTGGTTTCCTATCTCTCCAGGACCGCCGTGATCGCTACTGTCTTCGCTATCTTGCGCGGTCCTTGCAACATCCTTCCTCTCGCCTCTGTCGTGCTTTAACTTTTACCCCTCCTGCGGTTCCTGTTCCTCTTCACCACCTCCCTCTTTCTGTCCGGTTATCTTGCCTACAGGATTCTCTTTCCGTTCGTATTTCTGATGTTTCTCCTCGTGTTGTTCCTTCTTTGCCCCCGTGGAGGGTCCCTCTTCCGCGGTTTTGTACATCCTTGACCTGTATCACTAAAGCTTTTACCCCTCCTACGGTTCTAAAATGCCTTTTCCTCGAGCACTTTTCTTCTCACTCCCGCTCCATTTCTGTCTTCACCGATGGGTCTAAGTCAGCAGACGGTGTTGGCTACTCTGTTGTTTTTCCTGATTGCATTTATATGTGTCGCTTGCCTCCGGAGACTAGCATCTTTACAGCGGAACTTTATGCTATTCTCTATGCTCTTCGTCTCCTGCTTTCTCGTTGTCAGTCTTCCTTTGTGGTTGTTGTTGACTCTCGTAGTGCCCTCATGGCTCTCGGGTCCTTTAATCCGGTTCATCCAGTAGTTGTCGATATCCAGCATTGGCCGTTTCTCGTTCACATTAAATTTAAGTCGGTTGAGTTTTGTTGGGTTCCCAGCCATATTGGTGTGTCTTTAAATGAGCATGCGGATGCTGCCGCCAAGGAAGCTGTCCGCTCTTGTCCCATCTCTCGTAAAGGCATTCCGTATTCCGACTTTTACCCGGTTATCCATTCCTCAGTCCTTACCCGTTGGCAGGCTTCTTGGTTGTCTGTTACTGGTAACAAGCTACGTACTCTTAAATGTTGTGTTTCCTCGTGGCCGTCCTCCTTCCACCGTAACCGGCGGTGGGAAACAGCTCTGGCGAGGTTGCGTATTGGCCATACTCGCTTAACCCATGGTCACTTGATGGAGCGCCGCCCTGCTCCTTATTGTCCTAGTTGCATTGTCCCTCTTACGGTCGTGCATGTCCTTCTTGAATGTCCTGACTTCCAGGACGAGCGTGTGTCTTGCTTTCCGACCGCCCCTCGCGGTCACCTGTCCCTCGATAGAATTCTTGGTGACTCGGATACTTTTGATATCGTTCGCCTTATGCGTTTTTGTTCTCGTATTGGCATCCTTGGTGATATTTAGCGCCCTCTGATTATTTTGCGTATTTGATGGTGCTACATAGCCTTCCCGGTTTGGTGCCTTCTTTTGATAATTACTTACTTACTAGTGTATGTGGGTTGGGGTTAGAGTAGATGAGGGTAGTATCATCAGGAAACAAAATAGGTTTCATAATGTTAGAGACATTAGGCAGATCATTGCTGTATATATGAAATAGGAGAGGTCCCAGAATGCTGCGCTGTGGCACTCCATCGGTTATTGGTAGAGTGGGAGAAGTTATATTATTGATGGCTACACATTGGTGTCTATCACTAAGATAGGATTGGATATAGTCCAGTGTATGGCCTCGGATTCCATAATGGAGTTTACGTAAGAGGTAATTGTGATTAACAGTATCAAAGGTCTTTCTCAGGTCAATGAAGTCCAATCGGAAACTCATTTTTGTCAAGGGCTGAGTAAATTATATCAAGGAGAGTAATAATTGCATCCTTGGTACTCTTTTTTGGGAGCGGAAGCCAAACTGACAGGGGCTAAGAATGTCGAATTTTACGAGATAGGAGTAGAGCTGTTTGTAGATAATTTTTTCAAATATTTTTGATAGTATGGGTAGGTTTGATATTGGTAGGTTTTGGTAGGGCAGCCCCCAACTGCCAGTTGACTTGAACTATCACGAAGTTCTAGCAGTGGATCGGCAGTGCAAAACTACCAGGCAGGGTGACAGCTGTGATCCCACCTGGGAGGACAGGACGAATACCCCACTGCACTTCCATCCTTCAGGGGGTAGGTTCCAATCCTGGAGAGGAAGAAATTTTCAGCAGTGTGCTGTACACGGCAATACACTAAGTTAGGCCCTCCAGTTGTCCATGGTTATATTCAGGGTGGCAGTATGGGTTGACCCACTAGGGTAATATATCTTTGCACGCGATCTCGCTGATAAAGCTGTGAATCTAAACCGTGAACACGTAGAGGAAGAGCTGTCGTTGCCTGGGAGGAAGTGTGTGCCAGTGTGCCTAGGTGTTGCCTTGGATAGAAGAGGCTGTGACCCCTGATAGGGTTACCACGAGTGTGTGCTCGTCTGGGCCGACCAAGCGGCGCCTGACCTTGCAAGTTAGCAAAAGGTGCTACTAGCGCTCTACATCTGTTGTTAAATCCATGATGCTGATCGCTGTAGTGGTTGTGATGCCACACTTAAAGGTGCTCCCATGTAGCTGCAAATGCAGGGGCAGTTGGTTGCAGTAGCGGGGGGGGGGGGGCGCTCAAACCCCGCACCGCCTAGATCTCACTGTGAGCGCGACGACGTGCTGATGCCTAGAGGAACGTCTGTGTCCTGAGTCCGAATCCGAATATATAGAGGATAAAACACCCCGAAGGGCGAGCTTGGAAGTGGGGGACAAGATAAGGGGGGTGAGAGGAAATGGTTTTGTAGGAGAAAAAGTGCCAGGGTTAAACCCAGCTGCGTGTAGTTTGGCTGCGGCAGTCGAGGCAAGTACTCCGTCTGGTGTTTCAGTGACAACATCGGACGTAACAAAACTCTCAACATCGCAGTGATTAGCTCAAAAGCGTCAGGGCTGAACTTTTAAGGATGGTTTGTGTTGGGTATTGAGAGCTGTGTATTTATGGATGGTGGGTGTTGTGAGCTAAAGTTTATCGAAATACAGAGTTAGGAGGATGATCATGGATGGTAAAGAGGAGGTCGTGGGTGTTGCGTGGTAGTCTGAGAGTGAAAGGGTAAGTCAATGTGTTCATGTTAAGTGAGTAGTTTATCAACTTGTCTAATAAAGTTTTCCCAGTAGACATTGAGGGCTGGAATGTTGGTACTTTTGTGGAAACTTTCACTGGTATTGAAATCTTGCCATCGGGTGTTGAGTTACCCATCAAAGTGCTCTATTTTGTATTGTCTGAAGCTTTAGTTTATTAAGTGCATCTAAAGAAAAAGATAGTGGAGCATATGTTAGGAGAGGTCTAATATGTGCTTTATAGAGGTGCATTTTTGGTGTCAGGTTTTGCAAATCTAAGTCTGTACAATTTTTTCATGGCATGGAGATCTATTTTGTGTGTACTCACCTAGTTGTACTCGCCTAGTTGTCTGCAGGATCGAGCATTGACTCTTGGATCCCGCCTTTCGAGCATCGGTTGTTTACAGCAATGACTCCTGTCCCATTTCCCTATCATACCTGGATTTAAAATTATGAATAGTATTTGCTTCCACAACCTGTTCCTGAAGTGCATTCCATTTTCCCACTACTCTCACGCTAAAAGAAAACTTCCTAACATCTCTGTGACTCATCTGAGTTTCAAGCTTCCACCCATGTCCACTCGTTCTGTTACTATTCCGTGTGAACATTTCGTCTATGTCCACTCTGTCAATCCCTCTGAGTATCTTATACGTTCCTATCATGTCCCCCCCTCTCCTTCTTTCTAGTGTCGTAAGGCATAGTTCTCTCAGGCGCTCCTCATACCCCATCCCTCGTAGCTCTGGGAAGAGTCTCGTTGCAAACCTCTGAACCTTTTCCAGTTTCATTATATGCTTCTTCAGATGGGGACTCCATGATGAGGCGGCATACTCTAAGACTGGCCTTACGTAGGCAGTGTAAAGCGCCCTAAATGCCTCCTTACTTAGGTTTCTGAATGATGTTCTAACTTTTGCCAGTGTAGAGTACGCTGCTGTCGTTATCCTATTTATATGTGCCTCAGGAGATAGATTAGGTGTTACGTCCACACCCAGGTCTCTTTCGCGCGTCGTCACAGGTAGGCTGTTCCCCTTCATTGTGTACTGTCCCTTTGGTCTCCTATCTCCTAGTCCCATTTCCATAACTTTACATTTGCTCGTGTTGAATTCCAGTAGTCATTTCTGACCATCTCTGCAACCTGTTCAGGTCCTCTTGGAGGATCCTGCAATCCTCATCTGTCACAACTCTTCTCATCAACTTTGCGTCATCCGCAAACATCGACATGCTGGACTCTACGCCTGTAAACATGTCGTTAACATATACAAGAAATAGAATTGGTCCCAGCACCAATCCTTGTGGTACTCCACTTGTTACTGTTCGCCAGTCCGACTTCTCGCCCCTTACCGTAACTCTTTGGCTCCTTCCTGTTAGGTAGTTCCTTATCCATGCTAGGACTTTTCCCCCCACCCCCGCCTGCCTCTCGAGCTTGAACAGCAGTCTCATGTGCAATACTGTCAAAGGCTTTTTGGCAGTCCAGAAATATGCAGTCTGCCCAACCATCTCTGTCCTGTCTTATCCTCGTTATTTTATCATAGAACTCCAGAAGGTTTGTTAGGCACGATTTCCCTGTCCAGAACCCATGTTGATGTTTGTTCACAAACCTAATGTTCTCCAGGTGTGCAACCAGTCGTAGCCTAATTATTCTTTCCAGTATTTTACAGGGGATGCTTGTCAGTGATACAGGTCTATAGTTAAGTGCCTCCTCCCTATCACCTTTTTTGAAGATCGGCACGACATTTGCCTTCTTCCAGCAACTGGGCAATTCTCCCGACATAAGTGACTCATTAAAGATCATTGCCAGTGGCACGCTGAGGGCCTGCGCTGCTTCTTTTAGTATCCACGGTGATACTTTGTCTGGTCCAACTGCTTTAGTTGCATCTAGAGTTGTCGACTGTTTCATTACCTCCTCTGCTGTCACCTCTATATCTGATAGTCTTTCATCTAGGGTAACCCCTTCCAACAATGGGAGCTGCTCAGGCTCGGTAGTGAACACTCCATGGAAACTGGCATTCAGTGCCTCACAGATTTCCTTGTCACTTTCAGTATATGCCCCATCTGTCTTCCTTAGTCTTGTCACTTGGTCGTTCACCGTCATTTTTCTTCTTATATGACTGTGTAGTAACTTAGGTTGTTTTTTTGCTTTGATTGCAATATCGTTCTCATAGTCCCTTTCCGATGTTCGTCTTATGTTAATGTAATCGTTCCTAGCTCTGTATCTGATCCTGTTGTCCTCTGTCCTTTGTCTTCTGTACTTCCAACACTCCCGCCTGCTGGCCATTTTTGCTTCCTGACACTGTCTATTAAACCAGTAATAGACAGGCCAGTAATAGACAGCGATCATCTCGGCCTGGCGAGATGATCGCTTGAACACTGTCTCGGGTCGTCCATGTTGATCTTAGCATAAATGTCGAGACCATTTTCAATCTTCGTGAGTGTTTCTTGGAGCTTATTGACGGTAATTTCTATTTTATTCATGCGAGCTGGAAGTTCTGCCACCTCCCTCTGCAGGCTGGCGTCAGGCTTCCAGGTAGGGGAGGGAAGGTTGTCAGGCTGTTGGCGTCAGGAACGGTGGTAGGGTCATCCCGGGAGGGGGGTGTAGGTGTAGTGGTGAGGCCACCCCGGGTGGGGGGGCGGGTAGGTGTAATTGTGGGGCCACCCAGGGTGGGGGGTGGGTAGGTGTAATGGTGGGGTCACCCTGGGTGGGGGGGGGGTTACTGGGGTGGTGGAGGGTTGCCCCACTGTGCTGTGCGGGGGAGGCCGCTTGACACAGTCCTTGTGCCAGGCGGTCACACCCTCCCGCAAGCACCTGGAACATTTGTGCTTGGTGACTGAGGATGGTCTCATCGGTCCCAAGAGCGTGGTCTTTATTGGGGCAGTCTTTAGTGAAATGATTGGCTGCACAGAAGGCACAGGTTTCTGAAGATTGACAGTGCTTGGCTACTGTGACCAAGTGTTGAGTTAAAACACATGACAGCTGAGGATGCCCAGGGTGTTATGGGGCAGGCTGGCCAGTAGGGGCCTAGGAACTTGTGGTGACTGGGGGGGGGGGGGCGGCGTCTCACGTTCCCAGACGATGACAATTCTGTTGAGTGGCCTGCCTCAAGACTAGATGCGTCTTGCACCGTACACACCTGGTAGTTCTTTCGCATGGGAGATGTCAAGGTCATGAGGGTAGGATGTGACAAGGTACTCTCTGTACCTCCTGGACCTCTCAGGGGAGAGTACTTTACTGAATGTGATGCCACCCACTCGACCTTGAAGTAGGGCCGAGATGGTGACTTCATCGGACCTGGCTACATAGATGTAGGGCAAGGTGTGTCTAGGGATTGAGGTCTGTGGTCAGGAAAATGACGAGGAAAGTCACGTCTCATCCAGGCGTACCTCTGGTCACTGGTAACTTGAGATGGAAATGCCAGCCTGGCATATTTATTACGGGGTGCCAGGGTGGGTCGTGGTGGCCCCCCCCCCCCCCCCCCGTTGTGGGGGCGACATTGGTCGTCTTGACCAAATTGTTATCGTCCCTTAACCTTCTCTATTTACGTAAGGTACTCCAGCCTTTGTGTACAGTAAAAACTACCATCTGAGGCTGTTTCATCACTTGAGCTGGTGTCCTCCTCATACATGGGTATAGAGGGATGGAGTGTTTGGCCATGCTGTACGTCATGCGGGGTGGTGGCCGAAGTGGACGCAAATGCGTCTGAAGCATTTTGGGAAGGGTCGCTGTGGGTGACCCCAGAAGGCGGGAGGGAAGTGGCCATAGTTGCCAGTCACAACATGAAGTGACAAGACACTTCAGTATCTACCACAGAGTGGGAGCACTTCAGGCTATGGCCTGGACCCAGAACAGCGGCGGCTACTAATCATAGTGCAGAGACAAGAAGAATAGTTCAGACACCATACAAGCAAACGCAGGTGTATACACGGTCAGCTGGCAACGCTGCTGAGGGTACCGCACTGGTGGTGAGGGTCCTAGAGTGGCAGGTGCAGAGTGTGCCACTCTGATACCTACTTTATCCGCGCACACGCTCACTCGCTCGTCTTCTACACTGTGTGTAACACTGCACTGGTACTACCAATCACTGAGGGATCTGTACAGTGGTATGCGAGTGGTGCATTCCTGCCACCGTGTCCAGGCTGTACAGGGGAAATACAGCTTTGGGGAACGGGGCAATAGGGGCTAAAGTCCCAGTGCCTGGGGTACCACCTCGGGCGTCTGACCAGGCATGAGGTAAGGGGAAGCGGCCATGTCCCCACTGCCCAAGGCGCCACTTCAAAAAAAACATAGGTATATGGCTGGGAACCCAGCAAAACTCTACGGATTTAAATTTACTAGAGATAAGAAACGGCCAATGTTGAATCTCGAAGACTACCGGATGGACAGGATTAAAGGACCTGAGAGCCACGAGGGCACTAAGAGTCTACTACAATCACAAACGAGGATATTCAACGAGAAAGCAGGAGACGGAGAGTAGAGAGAATAGCATAAAGTTCTGCTGTGAAGATGCTAGTCTCCGAAGGGAGGCGACACACATAAGGGCGGGCGGGAAAAACAACCAATTAGCCTATACCGTCTGCAGACTTTGACCCATCGGTGAAGGCTGGAAATGGAGCGGGAGCGTGAAAAGTGCTCCAGAAAAAGGCACTTCAGAACCGTTGGAGTAAAAGCTTTAGTAACGTGGGTCAAGGATGTACAAAACTTCGGAAGGGGACCCACCGCAGGGGCAAGGAAGGAACAATACTAATAGAAATGAGTCCTTTAAGCGAGATAGCTGGACAGAAAGAGGGAGGTGAAGAGGAAAAGGAACTACAGGTGGGGTAAAAGTAAAGGCACGGCAGAGGCAAGAGGAAAGATGTTGCAAGGACAGTGCCAGAGAGCAAAGACGGGTAGCGATCACGGTGATCCTGGAGAGATAGAAAGCCAGTGTCAACATAAAAGTTGAGGGTGGAGTCGAATGAAAGGCACCCAGAGTCGAGGCGCAACCCAGCATGGTGCAAAGCATAAAGACGGCGATGAGTAGAAGAGGACGAGTAAGCAGGGTAACCACAATAGTTTAGACAGGACGATTGAGGAATGTAAAGAGGAGTGTACACCTATCAGCCCCCAAAGTAGTAACGGACAAAACCTTAGGAGGGGACAGGGCCTTAGAGCATTCAGAGCAGAGGTAAGAAAGATGGGCTGACCAAGACAAAAAAGTGTCAAAGATTAACCCCTGAAGCTTAGCGGAATCCTTGTGAACAAGGGGATGACCATAGTGACAGAGGGACGGAGAATGACATGCTTTCGAGTAAGTCATAGCACAAGTCTTAGACGGAGAGAACCTGAAGCCATGAACGGTGGCCCACGATGACACAGCATCAATCTCAAGTTGAAGCCGCCTTTGGAGAGGCGAATCATCACCCCGACAGCAAAGGGCAAGATCGTCTACATAGAGCAGAGAAAATGCCAAAAGGAAGGGAGGAAAAAAGCATTGAGGGCAACAAGAAAGAGTAGTGCTCAGAACACTACCTTAGGGCACACCCTCATATTGCCTAAAAGGGGCAGTGTGTGTACCAAGACTCACTCGAAAAGGAACGACGAGAGAGAGGAAACTCTGGAGGAAGAGGGGGGAGATTCCCACGAAGGCCAAAAGAATGAAGTTGGGACAGAATGATACCGCCAGGTAGTGTCACAAACCTTTTCCAGGTCAAAAAGGACGACGACGTCGTTGTCGTCGTCGTCGTCGTCAACAACAACAACAACGACAACAACAACAACACAACAACAACAACAGAGGTCTTCATGGCAAAAGCAGTACGACTATAGACCTCCAGTTCACCAGGACATCCGTTGTGCCGAGGCATTTCCGAAAACCAAATTGAGAACGGGAGAGGTGGTGATAGTGCTCTTAGAACCACATCAGGCCATACGTTCAGACAACTCATGAGAGCAATAAAGGTGGAAGTCCATGGGGAATGACTCGAGAGCCCCTTGGTTCCGAACAGGGAGGACAACAGCATCGAGCCAATCCTCAGGGACTGACTATTCCAGATCCAATTAAAACACACTGTAAATACTGAGTCGAGCACGGAGGGAGATGCCGAAGGCATCTCATAATGAATGCCATCAGAGCTGCCGTCGTAGAACCGCAGAGGGCCAGAGGCAGACTGAAGCTGAGAGAGAAGGGATCATTATAGGGAAGGCTAAGATGGGTACAGAATCCAAAGGACGAGATTAAAAAAGACTTACGAAGGAAGGAATTATTGAGGGAGATGAGAACCAGAGCTAACAGACTAAAAGTGGGAACCCATTTCAATCGCGACCTTCAAGGGTCTGCCACAAGAGTACTACAGAGGTGAAGGACCAGTGAGACATTGGGAACGAACTTACCAGCTATCTTGTGGATATGCTTCCAGATCAGCAGTAGAAGAGTTTCGGACGTGGAGATATGACATCCAACATGCACGTTTAGCCTTATGGATGGTCCTACGGGTCACTGCACTTGCCTTCCGAACAAAAAAGATTCTGCCGGTGACAGTGTCTTCCAGGCTGCACGCTTACAGCGGACAGCCCGAGCACAGTCCACATTCCACCAGGGAATGCACTTCCGCGTTCCCCGAGAGGAAGAGCGAGGAGAAGTGGAGGGCAGTGTCGAAGACGGTGTCATAAGAGGGCGCGAGGGAGAGGCAGAATGGAGAGGTCGGAGATAGTAGCACGGAGGGTAAAGAGGAGCCAGTCAGCCTCGACAAACTGCCACCTAGGGAAGGAGAGGGAGGGTGAAAAGAAAAAAAAAGGAAACAAGGATGGGAAAATGGCCATTGCCATGGAGGTCATAAAGAACCCG
Source organism: Procambarus clarkii (assembly GCF_040958095.1). NCBI lineage: Eukaryota > Metazoa > Arthropoda > Malacostraca > Decapoda > Cambaridae > Procambarus > Procambarus clarkii. The sequence continues at coordinate 5,352,396 of NC_091160.1, forward strand.
CCACTCGAAATCTAAGTAAAGGGAAGACGAGCAAAGAGGATAAATACAGGAAAGGGTGCGAGTCGGTCTAAATGAGTGGGCTCGCCAGAATTCAGACGGGGAAGAAGAGAGGATGAAGGGTTCGAGAAGACGACCTCGGGTGTGTGAACATCACCCAAAAGGGTATGTCGACAATTGAAATCCCCTAGCAGCACAGGCTCCAGCAAGGCGTCCAGTAGGTGTTTAAGATCGGGAAGAGAGAGGGGGACACCGGGGTGGGGAGGGGGGGAAGAGATAAATGGAACAAACCGTGTACCATTTCCTCACAAAAGATACGAGCAGCAGAACAATGGAGAGGTGAAGGAAAAACGAAGGGGACAAAGGGAACATCAGAGAATCAAGAGAGCAGAAGAGCTAGGAGCCCAGCAACAGCTGGGGGGAAAGGTGGGGGGGGGGAAGAGAAAGGAATACCCACGAAAGCGACCAGAACGAGCACCAAGCATCGGCTCCTAAAGACACACAAAGGGGTGAAAATCGTAAAAGCAGAATTTGGAGTTAAGTTGGGTTACCATAGACTTGCTAGTGGGAGAAGGGATACTCGTACACAGGTCCAATTAAATGCCTTAATATACGATTTTTGGCTTGTAAATCTACTGCAAAGACATACCTGTACGTTTGTAACGTTGATTTAGGTTGGGTTGTCGCAAATTTGACGTTAGATGAGAACGAGCAGTGGTGTTGAAGGCTGGCTGGCTGGCTGAGGTGGGAGTGTGCGAGGGGGGGACTGGTAAAGTCTTCTACTGCAATTTCGGATACCGGGCTAGAAACAACTTCGTTCACTGAGAAGTTTGTACATACAAACCATTCAGTTCGTATATGCGCTGGTTTGTGTTCGCTGTTGTTCTCGTCTGAATAAATACATGGCACTTGTTCATATAATTAACGCTTCCATTATTAGAATAACATTATTAGAATTATTTATCTATTATTAGAATAACAAAGTGCAAACCATATCCCCTTACAGTTGAAATCTATTTATATACAAGAAGGTACATTGGGTTGCGAGAGTACATAACATGTATTAAGAGACACATTGTAGCAAGATTTGAGATTAAAGGATTTAAGACTATCACGTTTAGAAACAAGGCGCCCCCGAGGGAGGCTAATTTATTATGCACCCCATACTCGATGTAAAAATAGCTACTATTCACTATCATTTACAACTAAAGTAAAATAACAACCTGTAAAGACTGCTTTTTTCTAATTCTAGTTCAGGAACTAACTGGGATAAAACGTGAACATTCCTTAAGGAACTGTGAGGTGCTTATCTGCTTTTCCTCGTAACGGTCCCAAAGTTTCCACAAATGTTCGTTTCTCTTTATTGCCCTCGCGGCGACTGGACTTGAGCTTTAGCTCAGAAACCAGTTGGTATTGCAAAGTTACAAGGGACGCCTCACGGTACAGTAAGGGGATTAAAATGTATAAAGCAAAGTTGTCCCCCAGATGCTGCTGAAATTAAGAGATTTGCTTTGCAGCGCTCCTTGGCAGCATAGTAACCTTGGTCGTAGCTAGAGCACCTGGATCACCCAAATGATTGTGACAATTGGCTCCTTGCTTGAAATCCTTTCCATGTTGGATGACTGTGGCAAAGCAACGGTTGCTCTTCTGTCGAATACTGCACCACCAGAAAGTCGCAAAATCCGTTTCCTTGCGTATAGTATATGTATATCCGTGACTATTATGTAGTCTTGGTTTCCCACGCCTCGTGCCTGTTGGTATTATCTCCCAGGTGAGAGGGGCGTCTTGTGACAGAGTTGATGGTATTAATTCGTCTCGGATAGACGTGTCCTGGACAACAGCGACATGCTCTATCGGAAGGTCTACCGTGAAGGATGCTTCGTACTTATTACTACTGCTAAATTTATCTCTAGACGTGTTATCTTCATACAATGTAAGTGTAGAGCGATCAGGACAGCACCAGAGGAAATTTGTTTCCTCAAATTTTGATTCACGTAAACGATAGTATTTTTCACTAGAAACTCCAGTACCACATTGTCTATACCTCCATTGTTGGCATATTGCACACAGCATTGCATGATCTGACGATCTCGCGTCCTTGCGGCATCCATAACATACACATTGTTCGTGAATGTTGCCTTCCACATTTCCGTCTTTCACTTTATCTTCGTCTTCCACTTCATTGTGTCTTCCACTTCAGCAATGTAAAGGACACATTCATCGTGCACAGCGTATGCCATTTTTCAATATTGTTGCACAAAACGTCACAGGAAACTAGGAAAGTTTGTTACACAACTAAGGGAAACTTGTAATGCGTGACAAGCAAGAGCAGTAGTATGTCTACACCGCCGAGGTCGACCAACAACTGAATCATGTGAGGTCAGCAGACACTGACCAGGTCCAACAACTCCATCTGATTGTAAGGTGTGAAATAATACTATAGTGTATTTTTCAATCGCGCTGCCAATTATTTGATTTAAACCCACTCTGAAGAAAACGTGTACATCACAAAACTTATATATAATGTAGGTATATATTAGTCTTCATACATTTAAAACTTTCTAAGCAAATTGTCAGGTCGCTAAACTAAATGCTACCAATTCTCTTGGTATGTTAAAAGGAACCTCCCCCCCCCCCCGTCTGTCTGTCTCCGTCTGTCACTCACTCGCTCACTCTATTCACCTTGCAGTAAATAGTAATCTGGAAGTCAGAAAGCTGCTAAAGGCTGCATCCTGGGGATTGTGCGAGATAAAAATATATGTTTAGATATGATGGAGGAAAAGAGGAGGAATGATGGAGGAAGCAAGATTGGGCATTAATAGGTCGTAAAATAGACATTTTAGTATTTAGGGTTGCCAGCAGTCGCCAGGTAAATAATTGGATATATTTTCTGAGATAGGTTATATAGGGTGAAGTATTTTTTATTTATACTAAGGAGGACACAGGTTTTTAGCAATGTGTGGTGTTATGGAAGTGCTTGTTGCATTTTGTGTAGTTATGTTCGTTGCATTTGATCGACGTGGGAGTTGATTTTCGAATTGATTTTGTGGTTAGTTTCGATAAGTGGGTCGAGGTTTGAAAACTTGGATGTAAATACACGTGTATATTTTGACTGAGTTTGAAATTGGTTGAGTTATCCCTTAAAGGAAATTGGTGTAATAACCATGAATGTTCCACTGAAGAATAGACATCGACAAAAAGGACAGCAACAGAAAACAACGAAGAAACAAAGGTGAAAGGGAACACGGGACATTAAAGAAGCGCTGGATCAGGGTCAGCAAAGTTACGGTTAGTGGGGCATGGGTAAACTGAGTAAAGGAGGGAAGGGAGCTGGAGGACTGACCAGGGGTGGACGAGCAGGGTCTGAAGGAGGAAGAGGGGGGGGGACAACCGAGGGTCAAGGACAGCAGCAGGAGAGGCAGAAACCAGGGATTGCACCTCAGCAAGGGCAGCAACAGAGCAAAGTGGGGGGCCAAAGAGATCACCATAGCAGGAACAGGGGGGGGGGGCAGAACCACCGAAACAGGAGGTGATGGAGCGAGTGTCAGAGATAGGGGGCGAGGAAGAAAGCGAAGCCTTCTTACCTTCCAGGGAGGAAGGAGAGGAGCAAGGCTTACGTGTCTGACTCTGACAGGCATCCCAACAATAATGTACTGGGCAACAGATTCTAGCGTCTCAACAGAAGCAGAATGAGAGCAAACAAGACTGCCGTTGGGAGAGCAATGAACATCAATCCGCACTGACAGGCGACGTGGAGAGCTAAGAGACAGAAGGAAGGGAAGGAGGATTGGAGGGAGACGAGGAAGAAGACACTGGAGACACGACAGACTGGGAAGAAAGGGGAACCCCAGACACAGGAGGGGGACCCTCCGGGACAGAACGCAAAGGAAGCAGCGGTGGGAGAGTCGGGGTCTAAGGCCTGGAAACGGTTGCGAGATTGAGGAAGGCGGGAAGGACGAGAGAGGAAGAGCGCAACACGTGAGAGATGAGAGAGACAGCGAACTTGGCTCCTCGCCTCAGGAAAAGACAAACGTTTCCGGTGCTTCAGGTTGAGGACGGCTGCCTCAAACTTGTAATGTATACACGAGCGGGAGAAGGTAGGGTGGGTCTCGCCGAAATTGAGGCAGCGAGCCTGGGGAGAAGTGCACTCAGACTTGGTGACCTTCGTCCCCACACAAAGGACAAAGTACTGGAGCAGCGGAGGGCTCCATGCCCAAACCTCCAGAACTTATTACAGAGCCGAGGAGAGGTAATGTACTCCTGGACGGAGCACCTGGTACCAGCAAGAATGACAGAGGATGGAAGGGTCCTACCATCAAAGGTAATCTTCACAACCCGAAGGGGATGATGGTGACGACCACGACCACGAGGGGACGAGTAAACTAGTCACCTGGAGGACAGAATGGCCTTGGGCTTAGGACATGCCGAATATCTTAGTGCCAACAATGGCATTCAATCGAGCGTTCTTGGAGACCTGAACAGGGGTCTTGCCAAGGCAGGATAAGGTGGCCAAGTGGAAGGCTGCATCCTGAGGAGCAGCAACGACGACACGTGTACCGAGACGAGTGGGGTTGAAGGCAAGAGGTATCTACTGAATCAACAAGGTGCCCATGGAGGGATAAATCGTCAGGAGGCATAGAATCAAGAGGGAGGAGATAAAAGTTTCTGGCCCACAAAGTGGGACCAAACAAGGCTTTAAAGGCATAAATAGGGAAGGAATTAAGTGAGCACGGCCATGGCGAGGACAGCGTTGAGAACCCCCAGAGAGAGGGGGTTAAAAGGTGCAGTAGTCACAACTAGACAGCCGTGCCAGGGGACGAGGTTGTCACCACTGGGGGCTTGGGGCTCGACCCAACCACAGGGAGGGAGGGGAGCCGAGGGAAGTAATCAGAAGGGTCAGAGGAGGAAGGGTGGGGCCCAATGCAGCGGGGGCTACAGAGCCTGGTCTTCCAGCACGGTCCAACTCGGGGGTTTGGTCGCCCACCCGAGAAGGTAGAACAGAATTTTACATAAGGACGAGAGGTCACTTTCATTCACGAATGTGCCCCCATATCCACCATGGAGCCACAATTAGAGGCAGGACACCCAACAAGAAGCTATCACTGATCATGCCGGGGCCCCCCCAGGGGTGCGTCGCGAGTATCCCCCCACAACTGCCACCTTAAGGACCGTCAGTCCGTCGAGATCGGGTTCAGTGACGAGAAGAGGATTGACAATAAAAGGGTACCCCTCGCTCTAGACGTCGGATACTTCAGTTCTACGGGTGCAAGAGTGCCTCCTCAAACACCTGGTCATCAAAATAGAAGTCCAAAAGAATAATCAAGAGGCAAAAGGTCGGCAGGAAATGACAATTAGAAAGAAGAGGCGGGAGAAAAACGAAACTTAAGGAAAAGCGATCCGGCAAAATTAAAGACAGCAGCCGGAGCATGAGGTTACAAAAGGACAGAAGACTGTTCCATGGACTATCACACTCCGGTAGCCGCCCACCAAGCCCCCTCACAGCAACAATGGGTCAGACAGGGAGGGGGGATGTTGGTAGAAGGGCTGCTGCCCTGACCGTTGGGTCAGCCGACTCAAATAGACTACCGAAATGCTTGTTCTTGTGCAGCCGGATCGAAGAGGCAAATTCGGGCATCCCCCAGACCACCGTCCTTTGAGTCAGTATAAAACTAGCATTCGGGGCGTCATGCGCATTCGGAGCGCTTTACTCTAGGTCAGACCCCATCCTTAACCTTTTGCATTATACCGGAAAGAGATGGGAGGCCTCTTAAGCAAAGTGCAACCCTCTGGTGCTAAGCCTGTGTACTATGATCTACCGGATCAAGGTGCGATTCAGAGGGGACTGGACCCTTACCCGGTTAGAGATCATGGACCTGATCACCACTAAAACGCCTGTTGCACCACTAGACGTAGTCCTCAACGACGGAGAACCCCAAACTGCTGTTTAACAGTGCTGCAGCATTACAGGGTCTGTTCGACCCACCACCCCCTCTGCTCTTGAGGCGGCACACATGATCACTACCTCGCAGCTCCCACCATGACACTACCTCGCAGCCAGGACGGTGTTTGTCCGGAGAGTAAGCTCCCCATTTTCTGAAAAAGCTGCCACCCACCGACGTCACAAGCATAAACGAACAACCTTTCCTTGACTGCTGTCACGGTAAAGTTCATTCCTATACATGAAACACCGTGGTGTTTGTCCACCACGCATGCACAGAGTGCACAGACTGAGGCTCTATGGTACCTGCACCATGTTGCACAGTCAAGGTTCGCCTCAGAGGATCTCATTCTCACTACGGCTGAGATCTTAGAAAAGATCTCTACCATCGGAAATGTCTCGCCACCTGACATCGTGGAGACCAGAGAAGGTGTTCACCTTCTCCAGCGACAATGACCTGGAGAAACTATTCGCCGCCTCCACCACGACCACCGTGCTAGACGTCGGCCTCACCCTCACTCCTCCTAGATGCTACCTGGCGGACAGGACTGTATTTGCCAGACACATCGGCACATGGATCTCCGACCGCAGCGACGACGAAATCCTCACCAGCATAAATTCCCTGAACTTGACGCTGACCATGGTAGTGGCCCAGATCAGCACCAACTCCAACAACACCCGCAGACCCACACTGAAAGTGACCTGAAAACTGAACACTGAAACAATGACCACGGTCATTGCAGTGACCCACGCCAAAGAACACGGCCTTAAGTGCGCCGGAATTAAGATTCCACCTGCCCACATGACCAAGGAACGATACATGGAGCTCTGTCAATGCTTCAAGTGCTACCGGTACTCCCACTACACCAGTAATGCATCGAGCAAGTGCAGAAATGCAGTATCTGCGCCCAGGAGCATCACTACACAGCCTTGCACATTCTCCCACTGACGCTGCCTACTCTGCAATGGCCCGCACACTGCAGATTCACCTGACTGTCTCCACCGGCAGAAAGAAATAAAAATGGCAAGCACCACCTCAACTCGGCTAGCCAAACCGCCTACGTCGTCTTTCCCAGCTTTGTCCGAGAACACTGGGGAAGCTGCTGCAATTACCACCACCCAAACTCCTACCAGTACTAATACACCTCGCGGACAAATTGGCAGGCAACGATGTCAACCTATACGCCCCCACTATCAACAGGCTGCTCACCGCAAATGGGCTTCAACGGTGACGGTACCAGGCGACGTTCTCCCAGCTCCTCCACCTGTGGCCGGCCCGGTGTCCGACTCCGCAACAGGACCTATAACCAGTCCGGTAACAGGGACGCCACCCACACTGGCTACCCCTGTCAACGATGACACCACATCCAAAGACAACGGACTACCCGAAACTCCCACAACCAACACCAAGAGGCTCTCCAGAGCCGCCACCGATGTAGACAAGAACGGCCTTGCAACCGACGACGAAAAAAAAAATACTTGCTGTGTGCTGCTTATTCCGCCCAGCGAGTTCAATGGCAACGCGCGCACACCAGACAATTGATCCACAGATGTACAAAGTTAATCAGCCAGAACAAATACCCGCACCCCAAGTATGTCCACGCCCACACCATGAACGCTTACATTGATCTCAAAATACTGGAAAAAAGAATACCACGACTCAGAATATCACCGCAAATTCCCTGTTGGACAAATGCAATTCCTCAAAGGACGACGATCCTGATGGTACCAAACTGCCGACGTTGCTCTGTTCAGATATAAAGCGTCGCTTAGCACATTAAACTGCAACCTGGCGACTAAGCCTCCTGCGGGTCATAAACTGCAAGCGACCATGAAGATCCCAGACATCCACAGATCCCAAGTACCAGCTATTGGTACTAGTAATGACTCCAAAGGGCCTCCACTTAGGGGCTATTCATGCCCGTGCCCCCTTTTGGGTGGCTTAATCTTAATCAATCAATCTATACATGACAGCCACCTCTCCACCATGAAGGTCACCTTCACATCGCCTGAGGAAGCTACCTTTGCTACTACCAACGGCTTCCGGTGCTTTGGAATCGCTAGCACCCCCCCCCCCCCCGACAGATCACCAAAGAAACAAATCCACAAGGGCCGTGACGAGGATACAAACCTACGTCTGAGAGCATCCCAGGCGCTATCTTTATCCACTGAGCTACCACACTATTAAAAGAATTTAAACCAGAAGTTAAATGACCTTACTGGACCCTTCAGCCTCTCAGACACAAACCAGGATTTTACGAAATTCCCCCAGGTTCGAATCCTCGTCACGGCCCTTGTGGATTTGTTCATTTGATGCATCACGCTATTGCAATTTGTGTAATCACCAAAGAACACTATTAACGGCTTCGGCAATGCTACAAGTGTTGGCTACGATCACTTCACAAAGAACTGTACATCTCGGGACCAACGGTGCAGCAAGTGCACTGGGAACCAACACTTCAAAAAATTGCACGAACGAATATCTTCACTGCCTTCTCTGCGATGGCGAACATACTGCCGTCGCCGCAGAGTGCCCCCGAAAACGTGAAGAAATACAGATGTTCGACGCCAGGCAGACCAACACCACTCACCATGCACCATCAAATATCACATGCGAGCCGCCAACTTCCCTGAGCTTCCAGGCGGGGGGCAGCGTCTGTACAGCCTGCACGCCAATGGGGGTTTAGCTCCCAGTCCGCCAACCAATCATCGACTCGGCCGCAACAGCCACAGCCTCTGACCAATCAACAAGCCAGCCTTCACCACACCAGTTGTTCCCCAACATCGATCATAGTACCATCTTCGGACTCGTCCACCTGGTTGAAATGGTGGTAGGCAGGAACTGCAAGGAATTCGCACGAATTCTAAACATACTATAGGCTTCCAATGGTCTACCAACCTTTAATGTTCCTGAGGAACTCTTCACAACTACAGCTCCAGCCACTGCCACCGCTACGTCTGCACTGGCAGACGTAGCGGTGGCAGTGGCTGCACTGGCAGATCTCCTGTCTACTGACGCCCACCCTCTGCAACAGCTCCATTACCTCTGCAAACTGCCACTCCAGACCAATCACCTATTACTCTAATTATACTGGCGACTACATCACCTGCATCGGCACCAATATCAGTTGCTCCTGCAGACCTCCATCTGTCTTCTGATTCTACTGCCTCTGTTGACATTGAAACTCACACACCCCAGACTCGGAAGATGCCATGATTGATTCTCCAGCAGAAAACTGAATTATATTAACAACGTGACAACACTGCATTTCGATCTCCCGAATTTAGTATTTGAATGCTGAATTCTCCTGAATTCAGCATTTGGATCTCCTGAATTCAGCCGGCTCACCAGCCGTTTAATTAACACGAGGTATGAAGAACACTTAGAGTAATTTAGGAGCTAATGTGAAGTAAATAGTTGACGACGACTCGATCTTCTCGGTATGCGAAATCCACATTGGCAGCCGAACTTTTCCCCAGGACTACGCTTGAATACAAGAATAAACATCAAATAACACGAAGAAAGAAGAAATAGGTGAAAGACAGACACCACCGTAAGGCACTGTCACCACCTGGAATGAAGCACCGCCACTGCCGCTCTTCCTGACCCTTGAAGCCTTGCCAGTTGTGGGGTTGTTTCAGCATAGACTTAAGACACACAGCTGGATCAAGCCCTGGCACTTTCTTTACAACTTCAGCATTTCCTCTTGCCGACTTCTCGTCTACTGTTCGCACTTCAAGGCTCGACCTAATGGGTATCTTATCCTGTATATTATTGTATTGTGGTGCAGTGAATGGAGCCATTATAATTATTATTATAATATAAATATTTAATAATTATCACTTCTTGGTCTTGAGAGGCAGGCCTCGGGTGAAAGAGGGCTGTGACGATCTTTATCTGGAACACGTAGGTGCGGGACCGGGACGTCCACCTCCCGAGGGTTGTGCGGCCCAGGCTCTGCTTCAGGAGGCTGGGGTCGTTCATACCCTTGATGGGGTGGTTCTTCTCCGGCCACGTTTACGGCGGTCTCCGGGGTTGGAGGTCCTTGTGGCCTTTTTCACCAACTTCAAGGGTGAAAAACTAACCTACAGAACCTAACCTAACCCAACCCTGGAACTCTCGGTTCCTGCGACGGCGTTGGAACCAATCGTATTGGCGCATGTCTTTCCATTGAACTTTCAGCACCGTGGAGAGGGG
>NC_091160.1:5363028-5448028 GCF_040958095.1 Procambarus clarkii
TCAGCAGATTGACAGCACATATACGACAGCAATGATCAGTGATAAAGATGTTCAGATTGGGTACATAAAGATTGGGTAGCAATAGATAGTGCAATTTTATAGCAAAAGGTAAAACACTATGAAGATGAAATTAGGTACTTTTTAGTATTGTTTTTGAATGACGCAAAAGTTGGACAGCTTTTAAATTCAATAGGGAGTGAGTTCCATAGACTGGGTCTCTTTATTTGCATAGTGTGTTTACACAGATTAAGTTTGACTCTGGGGATATCAAAGATTTCTGGTGTGATGTTAATGGGTCCTATTACATCTGTCCAGGGAGTTTCAGAGCAAGATTTGCATTTAGCAGGGTTTTGTAAATGTAGTTGACACAAGTGAATTTGTGGAGTGAGATTATGATTAGCATGTTTAGGGAGTTAAACAAGGGGGCTGAGTGCTGCCTGAAAGCAGAATTTATTCTGATAGCAGATTTTTGCTGGGTGATGGACTTGAGGTGGTTGAACCCCATGCACAGATACCATAATTAAGATAGGGATAGATTAGGGCATAATATAGAGATGAGAGCAGAGTTAGGTACATAATACCTGATTTTGGAGAGTATACCAACTGTTTTAGAATCTTAGTTATGTGTTGTATGTGGGTACTGAAGTTCTCTTGTCTAGGAATAGGCACAGAAACTTTCCATAATTTTTATTGCTAATGTTTACATTGTCTATCTGAAGCTGAATTGCATTTGTAGATTTGCTTCCAAATAAGATGTAGTATGTCTTTTCTATGTTAAGTGTTAGTTTGTTGGTTGACATCCATAAGTGGACTTTTTTTTATTCATTATTAACATTATTTAGTGTATGTGGGTCCCCCTCCCCGCTCAGCTCGTTGTCGCCGTGTGGGGGCTTAGTGGGCGGCTGCCGGAGTGTGATGCTCCTTGGGACAGTCCTCTGTCCTTTTCTAGCCTTATGCTCCTGCTGCCGTCCTCTCCAATTCTGCTGGGCATCTTTTCCTTTTCCTTCTGTTTCGTTTTTCCCCCCTCTTCTCCTATCTGCTTGCCGTTTCCTGCCGACCTTTTGCTCGCTCTGGTTCTTCCCTTGGACTTCTTCTATTCTGACGCCCGGGTGCTTGAGGAGGCATAATCAAGCACCCGTAGAACTGTAGTACCCGACGTCGAGAGCGAGGGGAACCTTTTATTGTCAATCCCCCTTTCGTCACTGAACCCGATCTCGACGGACTGTCGGTTTCTTAAGGTGGCGTTTGTGGGGCGTATACTCAAGACGCACCCCTAGGAGGCCCCGACAAGATCGGCGATAGCTTCTTGTTGGGTGTCCTGCCTCTAATTGTGGCTCCATGGTGGGTGTGGGGCACATTCGTGAATGAATTCTACTTTTCGTCAAGATGATAACCCCTGTTTCGACTTCTTCTGGTTTACCTTCTCAGGCTCGTGGGGTGGGCGACCAAGCCCCCGAGTCGGTCCGTATTGGAAGACCGGGCTCTGTAGCCTCCGCTGCATTGGGCCCCGACCTTGCTCCTCCTTTGGCCTCTGACTCCTTCCCCTGGCTCCCCTCCCTCCTCTGTGGTTGGGTCGAGCCCCAAGCCCCCAGTGGTGACTACTTCGTCCCCTGGCGCGGCTCCTTCTCTAGTTGTAACTACTGCGCCTTTTAACCCCTCTCTCTCTGGGGGTTCTCACCACCGTCCTCGTCACGGCCGCCCTCGCTCGATTCCTTCCAGTTCTGCTACCTATCAAGCCTTGTTTGGTCCCGCTTCGTGGGCCAAATATTTTGATCTCCTCCCTCTTGATTCTGCGCCTCCTGACGATTTCTCCCTCCATCGACATCTCATTGATTCCGTGGATGCCTCCATTACTTTTAACCCCACTCGTCTCGGTACAAGTGTCGTTGCTGCTCCTTCTCAGGATGCTGCTTCCCGCTTGGCTGTCTTATCCTGCCTTGGCGAGACCCCCGTTCGGGTCTCGAAGAACGCTCAGTTGAATGCCAGTGTTGGCACTATTTTGCTCCCGCCCCATGTTGCGACCGGTGTTCGGGACCTGCGCGACTGCCACGACGATATTCGACATATCCTCGCTGCCCAGGGCCATTCTATTCTCCAGGTGGACACGTTTACTCGTCCCCCTCGTGGTAGTCGCCGTCAACCCCTCCGGGTTGTGAAGATTACCTTTGATGGTAGGACCCTTCCACCCTCTGTCATTCTTGCTGGTGCCAGGTGCTCTGTCCAGGAGTACATTCCTTCTCCTCGGCTCTGCAACAAGTGCTGGAGGTTTGGGCATGGTGCCCTCCGCTGCTCCGGGACTGTCTCTCTCTGTCCTTTGTGTGGTGGTGAAGGTCACTCTAAGTCGGAGTGCACTTCTCCCCAGGCTCGTTGCCTCAACTGCGGTGAGGCCCATCCTACCTTCTCCCGTGCGTGTGTCCATTACAAGCTTGAGGCAGCCGTCCTCAACTTGAAGCACCGGGAGCATTTATCTTTTCCTGAGGCGAGGCGCCAGGTTCGCCGGCTCCCGCCTTATGCTAATATCTCTTATGCTCGCGTGTTGCGCTCTTCCTCTCCTCGTCCTTCCCGCCTTCCTCAGACTCTCAACCGTTTCCGGGCCTTGGACCCTGATGCGCCCACTGCCCCCTCCTCTGTTCCTTTGGGTTCTCTCCCGAAGGATCCTCCTCTTGGTCCTCTGTCTGTGGTTCCCCTTCCTTCTACCCGGTCTGTCGTGTCTTGTGTCTTCTTCCTCGTCTCCCTCCGATCCTCCTTCCCATCCTCTTTCTCCATCTATCGGCTCTCCCCACCGCCTGTCGGTGTGGGCGGATGTCCATCGCTCTCCTAACGGCCGTCGTGTGTGCTCTCGTTCGGCTTCTCCTGTTGAGACACTGGAATCCGTTGCCCAGTACGTAGTTGCTGGGACACCGGTCTCTTTAAGTCAGAAGCGTAAGCCTGGCTCCTCTCCTTCCTCTTCCCCGGCGGGTAAGAAGGCTTCGCTTTCTTCCTCTGCTCCTCCTTCTGGCTCTGTTGCTCCTTCCCCTCCCGTTTCAGTGCTTGCGCCCCCTGTTCCTGCTATGGAGGTTTCTTTGGCCCCTGCTTCCCTTTTGGTTGCTGCTCTTGCTGGGGTGCGCTCCCCTCTTTCTACTCCCCCTCTTCCTGCTGCTGTCCTTGACTGCTCCTCTCCGTTGTCTTCTCTCTCCTTCCTCCTCCTCCGGACCCTGCCCGCCCACCTCTGATCTGTTCTCCCGTTTCCTTCCCTCCGTCTTTGCTCAGTTTACCCATGCCCCCTAACCCTGACTTTGCTGACCCTGATCCCAACCCTGATATTCTTTAACGTGCTCTGTTGCTCTTTCACCTTTGTTTCTTCCTTGTTCTCTGTTTTTGTCCTTTCTCTTCTCGTCGTTGTCCATTCTTCAATGGAACGTTCGAGGTTATTACGCCAATTTCCTCGAACTCCAACTTCTGATTTCGCGGTTTTCGCCCCTTTGTGTCTGTCTCCAGGAGCCGATGCTTGGTGCTCGTCCTGCTAGTTTTCGTGGCTATTCCTTTCTCCCCCCCCCCCAGCCATTGCTGGGGCTTCTAATTCTTCTGCTCTCTTGATTCGGGCTGATGTTCCCTTTGTTCCTTTACTTTTTCCTTCGCCTCTCCATTGTTCTGCTGCTCGTATCTTTTGGGGAAATGGTACACAGTTTGTTCCATTTATCTCCCCCCGAGTGTTCCGCTCTCTCTTCCTGATTTGAAACACCTCCTAGACTCCTTGCCGGAGCCTGTGCTCCTGCTGGGTGACTTCAATTGTCGTCATTCTCTTTGGGGTGACGTTCTGACGAATACCCTGGGTCGCCTCCTTGAGCCGTTTCTCCTCTCTTCTTCCCTGTCTTGTCTGAATTCTGGTGAGCCCACTCATTTGGACTCTCGGACTCGCACCCTTTCTTGTCTTGATCTTTCTCTCTGCTCTTCTTCTCTTTACTTAGATTTCACGTGGCAGGTTCTTGATGACCTCCATGGAAGTGATCATTTCCCCATCCTTGTTTCCTTTTTCTCTTTTCGCCCTTCCCTCTCTTTCCCTAGGTGGCAGTTTGCTAAGGCAGACTGGACCCTATTTACCCTCAGTGCTGCTCTCTCTGACCTCTCCCTTCTGCCTCTCTCGCGCTCTCCTCCTTTTTCATGACACTGTCTTCAACGCTGCCCTCCGCTCTATTCCTCGCTCTTCCTCTCGGGGTCCACGGAAGTGCGTTCCCTGGTGGAATGCGGACTGTGCTCGGGCTGTCCGCTGTAAGCGTGCAGCCTGGAAGAGGCACCGCCGTAGGCAGACGACCGATTCTTTTCTTTTCTTTCGGAAAGCGAGTGCGGTGGCCCGTAGGGCCATCCGTACGGCTAAACGTGAATGTTGGGCATCTTATGTCTCAACAATTACGTCCGAAACCCCTCTGGCCCAGATCTGGAAGCGTATCCGCAAGATAGCGGGTAAGTTCGTTCCCGATGTTTCACCGGTCCTTCACCTCCATGATACTCTTGTGGCGGACCCGTTGCAGGTCGCTTCCGAACTGGGTTCCCACTTTTCTTCTGTTAGCTCTGGTCTTCATCTTCCCCAATCTTTCCTTCTTCGTAAACCTGTCCTTGAGTCTCGTCCATTAGATTTCTGCACTCATCTTCAGCTTCCCTATAATGATCCCTTCTCTCTCTCTGAACTTCGTTCTGCCCTGCCCTCTGCGGTTCTACGGCGGCGGGCTCCGATGGTATTCATTATGAGATGCTTCGCCATCTCCCTCCGAGCACGTCTCAGTATTTACTGAGTCTGTATAATCGGATCTGGGAGTCGTCGTCAGTCCCTGAGGACTGGCTCGATGCCGTTGTCCTCCCTGTTCGCAAACCGGGGTCTCTGGGTACTTCCCCTAAGGACTTTCGCCCTATTGCTCTCACAAGTTGTGTCTGCAAACTCTTTGAACGTATGGTTAACGTTCGTCTGATGTGGTTCCTGGAACACCATCACCTCCTCCCCTTCTCAATTTGGTTTCCGCAAGTGCCGCAGCACGACAGATGTCCTGGTGAACTTGGAGGTCTATATTCGTACTGCTTTTGCTGCGAAGACCTCCGTTGTTGCCGTCCTTTTTGACCTAGAAAAGGCTTACGACACCACTTGGCGTTATGATATCCTGTCTCAACTTCATTCTTTTGGCCTTCGTGGTCATCTCCCTCTCTTTCTCCGCGCAGCTTCCTCTCTCGTCGTTCCTTTCGGGTGCGCCTTGGTACTGCTCTCTCTCCCTCTTTTCAGCAATACGAAGGTGTGCCCCAGGGTAGTGTTCTGAGCACTACTCTTTTTCTGGTTGCTCTCAATGGTCTTCTTTCCTCTCTTCCTTCTGGTGTCTTCTCCGCTCTCTGTCGATGATCTTACCCTTTGTTGTCAGGGTGATGATTCGCCTCTCCTTCAACGCCGGCTTCAACTTGCAATTGATGCCGTGTCGTCTTGGGCCACAGGTCATGGCTTCAAGTTCTCTACTTCTAAGACTTGTGCCATGACTTTTACGCGGAAACGGGTTGTTCTTCGTCCCTCTTTGTCACTTTATGGTCATCCCCTTGAATACAAAGATTCCGCGAAGCTTTTGGGGTTATTCCTTGACACTCGTTTGTCTTGGTCTCCCCATATCTCTTACCTCCGTGTTGAGTGCTCTAAGGCCCTTACCCTCCTTCGGGTCTTGTCCCATACTTCTTGGGGGGCAGATAGGCGCGCACTCCTTGCTTTACATTCCTCTCTCGTCCTGTCTAAGCTCGATTATGGTTGCCCTGCTTACTCGTCTGCTTCTCCTTCTACTCTTCGCCGTCTTGATGCCTTGCACCATACTGGGTTGCGCCTCAGTTCTGGTGCCTTTCGTTCGACTCCCATCCTTAGCTTGTATGTTGACACTGGCTTCCTATCTCTCCAGGACCGCCGTGATCGCTACTGTCTTCGCTATCTTGCGCGGTCCTTGCAACATCCTTCCTCTCGCCTCTGTCGTGCTTTAACTTTTACCCCTCCTGCGGTTCCTGTTCCTCTTCACCACCTCCCTCTTTCTGTCCGGTTATCTTGCCTACAGGATTCTCTTTCCGTTCGTATTTCTGATGTTTCTCCTCGTGTTGTTCCTTCTTTGCCCCCGTGGAGGGTCCCTCTTCCGCGGTTTTGTACATCCTTGACCTGTATCACTAAAGCTTTTACCCCTCCTACGGTTCTAAAACGCCTTTTCCTCGAGCACTTTTCTTCTCACTCCCGCTCCATTTCTGTCTTCACCGATGGGTGTAAGTCAGCAGACGGTGTTGGCTACTCTGTTGTTTTTCCTGATTGCACTTATGTGTCGCTTGCCTCCGGAGACTAGCATCTTTACAGCGGAACTTTATGCTATTCTCTCTGCTCTTCGTCTCCTGCTTTCTCGTTGTCAGTCTTCCTTTGTGGTTGTTGACTCTCGTAGTGCCCTCATGGCTCTCGGGTCCTTTAATCCGGTTCATCCAGTAGTTGTCGAGATCCAGCATTGGCTGTTTCTCGTTCACAGTAAATTTAAGTCGGTTGAGTTTTGTTGGGTTCCCAGCCATATTGGTGTGTCTTTAAATGAGCGTGCGGATGCTGCCGCCAAGGAAGCTGTCCGCTCTTGTCCCATCTCTCGTAAAGGCATTCCGTATTCCGACTTTTACCCGGTTATCCATTCCTCAGTCCTTACCCGTTGGCAGGCTTCTTGGTTGTCTGTTACTGGTAACAAGCTACGTACTCTTAAATGTTGTGTTTCCTCGTGGCCGTCCTCCTTCCACCGTAACCGGCGGTGGGAAACAGCTCTGGCGAGGTTGCGTATTGGCCATACTCGCTTAACCCATGGTCACTTGATGGAGCGCCGCCCTGCTCCTTATTGTCCTAGTTGCATTGTCCCTCTTACGGTCGTGCATGTCCTTCTTGAATGTCCTGACTTCCAGGACGAGCGTGTGTCTTGCTTTCCGACCGCCCCTCGCGGTCACCTGTCCCTTGATAGAATTCTTGGTGACTCGGATACTTTTGATATCGTTCGCCTTATGCGTTTTTGTTCTCGTATTGGCATCCTTGGTGATATTTAGCGCCCTCTGATTATTTTGCAAATTTGATGGTGCTACATAGCCTTCCCGGTTTGGTGCCTTCTTTTGATAATTACTTACTTACTAGTGTATGTGGGTTGGGGTTAGAGTAGATGAGGGTAGTATCATCAGGAAACAAAATAGGTTTCATAATGTTAGAGACATTAGGCAGATCATTGGTGTATATATGAAATAGGAGAGGTCCCAGAATGCTGCGCTGTGGCACTCCATCGGTTATTGGTAGAGTGGAGAAGTTATATTATTGATGGCTACACATTGGTGTCTATCACTAAGATAGGATTGGATATAGTTCCAGTGTATGGCCTCGGATTCCATAATGGAGTTTACGTAAGAGGTAATTGTGATTAACAGTATCAAAGGTCTTTCTCAGGTCAATGAAGTCCAATCGGAAACTCATTTTTGTCAAGGGCTGAGTAAATTATATCAAGGAGAGTAATAATTGCATCCTTGGTACTCTTTTTTGGGAGCGGAAGCCAAACTGACAGGGGCTAAGAATGTCGAATTTTACGAGATAGGAGTAGAGCTGTTTGTAGATAATTTTTTCAAATATTTTTGATAGTATGGGTAGGTTTGATATTGGTAGGTTTTGGTAGGGCAGCCCCCAACTGCCAGTTGACTTGAACTATCACGAAGTTCTAGCAGTGGATCGGCAGTGCAAAACTACCAGGCAGGGTGACAGCTGTGATCCCACCTGGGAGGACAGGACGAATACCCCACTGCACTTCCATCCTTCAGGGGGTAGGTTCCAATCCTGGAGAGGAAGAAATTTTCAGCAGTGTGCTGTACACGGCAATACACTAAGTTAGGCCCTCCAGTTGTCCATGGTTATATTCAGGGTGGCAGTATGGGTTGACCCACTAGGGTAATATATCTTTGCACGCGATCTCGCTGATAAAGCTGTGAATCTAAACCGTGAACACGTAGAGGAAGAGCTGTCGTTGCCTGGGAGGAAGTGTGTGCCAGTGTGCCTAGGTGTTGCTTGGATAGAAGAGGCTGTGACCCCTGATAGGGTTACCACGAGTGTGTGCTCGTCTGGGCCGACCAAGCGGCGCCTGACCTTGCAAGTTAGCAAAAGGTGCTACTAGCGCTCTACATCTGTTGTTAAATCCATGATGCTGATCGCTGTAGTGGTTGTGATGCCACACTTAAAGGTGCTCCCCATGTAGCTGCAAATGCAGGGGCAGTTGGTTGCAGTAGCGGGGGGGGGGGGGCGCTCAAACCCCGCACCGCCTAGATCTCACTGTGAGCGCGACGACGTGCTGATGCCTAGAGGAACGTCTGTGTCCTGAGTCCGAATCCGAATATATAGAGGATAAAACACCCCGAAGGGCGAGCTTGGAAGTGGGGGACAAGATAAGGGGGGGTGAGAGGAAATGGTTTTGTAGGAGAAAAAGTGCCAGGGTTAAACCCAGCTGCGTGTAGTTTGGCTGCGGCAGTCGAGGCAAGTACTCCGTCTGGTGTTTTCAGTGACAACATCGGACGTAACAAAACTCTCAAACATCGCAGTGATTAGCTCAAAAGCGTCAGGGCTGAACTTTTAAGGATGGTTTGTGTTGGGTATTGAGAGCTGTGTATTTATGGATGGTGGGTGTTGTGAGCTAAAGTTTATCGAAATACAGAGTTAGGAGGATGATCATGGATGGTAAAGAGGAGGTCGTGGGTGTTGCGTGGTAGTCTGAGAGTGAAAGGGTAAGTCAATGTGTTCATGTTAAGGTGAGTAGTTTATCAACTTGTCTAATAAAGTTTTCCCAGTAGACATTGAGGGCTGGAATGTTGGTACTTTTGTGGAAACTTTCACTGGTATTGAAATCTTGCCATCGGGTGTTGAGTTACCCATCAAAGTGCTCTATTTTGTATTGTCTGAAGCTTTAGTTTATTAAGTGCATCTAAAGAAAAAGATAGTGGAGCATATGTTAGGAGAGGTCTAATATGTGCTTTATAGAGGTGCATTTTTGGTGTCAGGTTTTGCAAATCTAAGTCTGTACAATTTTTTCATGGCATGGAGATCTATTTTGTGTGTACTCACCTAGTTGTACTCGCCTAGTTGTCTGCAGGATCGAGCATTGACTCTTGGATCCCGCCTTTCGAGCATCGGTTGTTTACAGCAATGACTCCTGTCCCATTTCCTATCATACCTGGATTTAAAATTATGAATAGTATTTGCTTCCACAACCTGTTCCTGAAGTGCATTCCATTTTCCCACTACTCTCACGCTAAAAGAAAACTTCCTAACATCTCTGTGACTCATCTGAGTTTCAAGCTTCCACCCATGTCCACTCGTTCTGTTACTATTCCGTGTGAACATTTCGTCTATGTCCACTCTGTCAATCCCTCTGAGTATCTTATACGTTCCTATCATGTCCCCCCTCTCCTTCTTTCTAGTGTCGTAAGGCATAGTTCTCTCAGGCGCTCCTCATACCCCATCCCTCGTAGCTCTGGGAAGAGTCTCGTTGCAAACCTCTGAACCTTTTCCAGTTTCATTATATGCTTCTTCAGATGGGGACTCCATGATGAGGCGGCATACTCTAAGACTGGCCTTACGTAGGCAGTGTAAAGCGCCCCTAAATGCCTCCTTACTTAGGTTTCTGAATGATGTTCTAACTTTTGCCAGTGTAGAGTACGCTGCTGTCGTTATCCTATTTATATGTGCCTCAGGAGATAGATTAGGTGTTACGTCCACACCCAGGTCTCTTTCGCGCGTCGTCACAGGTAGGCTGTTCCCCTTCATTGTGTACTGTCCCTTTGGTCTCCTATCTCCTAGTCCCATTTCCATAACTTTACATTTGCTCGTGTTGAATTCCAGTAGTCATTTCTGACCATCTCTGCAACCTGTTCAGGTCCTCTTGGAGGATCCTGCAATCCTCATCTGTCACAACTCTTCTCATCAACTTTGCGTCATCCGCAAACATCGACATGCTGGACTCTACGCCTGTAAACATGTCGTTAACATATACAAGAAATAGAATTGGTCCCAGCACCAATCCTTGTGGTACTCCACTTGTTACTGTTCGCCAGTCCGACTTCTCGCCCCTTACCGTAACTCTTTGGCTCCTTCCTGTTAGGTAGTTCCTTATCCATGCTAGGACTTTTCCCCCCACCCCCGCCTGCCTCTCGAGCTTGAACAGCAGTCTCATGTGCAATACTGTCAAAGGCTTTTTGGCAGTCCAGAAATATGCAGTCTGCCCAACCATCTCTGTCCTGTCTTATCCTCGTTATTTTATCATAGAACTCCAGAAGGTTTGTTAGGCACGATTTACCCTGTCCAGAACCCATGTTGATGTTTGTTCACAAACCTAATGTTCTCCAGGTGTGCAACCAGTCGTAGCCTAATTATTCTTTCCAGTATTTTACAGGGGATGCTTGTCAGTGATACAGGTCTATAGTTAAGTGCCTCCTCCCTATCACCTTTTTTGAAGATCGGCACGACATTTGCCTTCTTCCAGCAACTGGGCAATTCTCCCGACATAAGTGACTCATTAAAGATCATTGCCAGTGGCACGCTGAGGGCCTGCGCTGCTTCTTTTAGTATCCACGGTGATACTTTGTCTGGTCCAACTGCTTTAGTTGCATCTAGAGTTGTCGACTGTTCATTACCTCCTCTGCTGTCACCTCTATATCTGATAGTCTTTCATCTAGGGTAACCCCTTCCAACAATGGGAGCTGCTCAGGCTCGGTAGTGAACACTCCATGGAAACTGGCATTCAGTGCCTCACAGATTTCCTTGTCACTTTCAGTATATGCCCCATCTGTCTTCCTTAGTCTTGTCACTTGGTCGTTCACCGTCATTTTTCTTCTTATATGACTGTGTAGTAACTTAGGTTGTTTTTTTGCTTTGATTGCAATATCGTTCTCATAGTCCCTTTCCGATGTTCGTCTTATGTTAATGTAATCGTTCCTAGCTCTGTATCTGATCCTGTTGTCCTCTGTCCTTTGTCTTCTGTACTTCCAACACTCCCGCCTGCTGGCCATTTTTGCTTCCTGACACTGTCTATTAAACCAGTAATAGACAGGCCAGTAATAGACAGCGATCATCTCGGCCTGGCGAGATGATCGCTTGAACACTGTCTCGGGTCGTCCATGTTGATCTTAGCATAAATGTCGAGACCATTTTCAATCTTCGTGAGTGTTTCTTGGAGCTTATTGACGGTAATTTCTATTTTATTCATGCGAGCTGGAAGTTCTGCCACCTCCCTCTGCAGGCTGGCGTCAGGCTTCCAGGTAGGGGAGGGAAGGTTGTCAGGCTGTTGGCGTCAGGAACGGTGGTAGGGTCATCCCGGGAGGGGGGTGTAGGTGTAGTGGTGAGGCCACCCCGGGTGGGGGGGCGGGTAGGTGTAATTGTGGGGCCACCCAGGGTGGGGGGTGGGTAGGTGTAATGGTGGGGTCACCCTGGGTGGGGGGGGGTTACTGGGGGTGGTGGAGGGTTGCCCCACTGTGCTGTGCGGGGGAGGCCGCTTGACACAGTCCTTGTGCCAGGCGGTCACACCCTCCCGCAAGCACCTGGAACATTTGTGCTTGGTGACTGAGGATGGTCTCATCGGTCCCAAGAGCGTGGTCTTTATTGGGGCAGTCTTTAGTGAAATGATTGGCTGCACAGAAGGCACAGGTTTCTGAAGATTGACAGTGCTTGGCTACTGTGACCAAGTGTTGAGTTAAAACACATGACAGCTGAGGATGCCCAGGGTGTTATGGGGCAGGCTGGCCAGTAGGGGCCTAGGAACTTGTGGTGACTGGGGGGGGGGGGGCGGCGTCTCACGTTCCCAGACGATGACAATTCTGTTGAGTGGCCTGCCTCAAGACTAGATGCGTCTTGCACCGTACACACCTGGTAGTTCTTTCGCATGGGAGATGTCAAGGTCATGAGGGTAGGATGTGACAAGGTACTCTCTGTACCTCCTGGACCTCTCAGGGGAGAGTACTTTACTGAATGTGATGCCACCCACTCGACCTTGAAGTAGGGCCGAGATGGTGACTTCATCGGACCTGGCTACATAGATGTAGGGCAAGGTGTGTCTAGGGATTGAGGTCTGTGGTCAGGAAAATGACGAGGAAAGTCACGTCTCATCCAGGCGTACCTCTGGTCACTGGTAACTTGAGATGGAAATGCCAGCCTGGCATATTTATTACGGGGTGCCAGGGTGGGTCGTGGTGGCCCCCCCCCCCCCCCCCGTTGTGGGGGCGACATTGGTCGTCTTGACCAAATTGTTATCGTCCCTTAACCTTCTCTATTTACGTAAGGTACTCCAGCCTTTGTGTACAGTAAAACTACCATCTGAGGCTGTTTCATCACTTGAGCTGGTGTCCTCCTCATACATGGGTATAGAGGGATGGAGTGTTTGGCCATGCTGTACGTCATGCGGGGTGGTGGCCGAAGTGGACGCAAATGCGTCTGAAGCATTTTGGGAAGGGTCGCTGTGGGTGACCCCAGAAGGCGGGAGGGAAGTGGCCATAGTTGCCAGTCACAACATGAAGTGACAAGACACTTCAGTATCTACCACAGAGTGGGAGCACTTCAGGCTATGGCCTGGACCCAGAACAGCGGCGGCTACTAATCATAGTGCAGAGACAAGAAGAATAGTTCAGACACCATACAAGCAAACGCAGGTGTATACACGGTCAGCTGGCAACGCTGCTGAGGGTACCGCACTGGTGGTGAGGGTCCTAGAGTGGCAGGTGCAGAGTGTGCCACTCTGATACCTACTTTATCCGCGCACACGCTCACTCGCTCGTCTTCTACACTGTGTGTAACACTGCACTGGTACTACCAATCACTGAGGGATCTGTACAGTGGTATGCGAGTGGTGCATTCCTGCCACCGTGTCCAGGCTGTACAGGGGAAATACAGCTTTGGGGAACGGGGCAATAGGGGCTAAAGTCCCAGTGCCTGGGGTACCACCTCGGGCGTCTGACCAGGCATGAGGTAAGGGGAAGCGGCCATGTCCCCACTGCCCAAGGCGCCACTTCAAAAAAACATAGGTATATGGCTGGGAACCCAGCAAAACTCTACGGATTTAAATTTACTAGAGATAAGAAACGGCCAATGTTGAATCTCGAAGACTACCGGATGGACAGGATTAAAGGACCTGAGAGCCACGAGGGCACTAAGAGTCTACTACAATCACAAACGAGGATATTCAACGAGAAAGCAGGAGACGGAGAGTAGAGAGAATAGCATAAAGTTCTGCTGTGAAGATGCTAGTCTCCGAAGGGAGGCGACACACATAAGGGCGGGCGGGAAAAACAACCAATTAGCCTATACCGTCTGCAGACTTTGACCCATCGGTGAAGCTGGAAATGGAGCGGGAGCGTGAAAAGTGCTCCAGAAAAAGGCACTTCAGAACCGTTGGAGTAAAAGCTTTAGTAACGTGGGTCAAGGATGTACAAAACTTCGGAAGGGGGACCCACCGCAGGGGCAAGGAAGGAACAATACTAATAGAAATGAGTCCTTTAAGCGAGATAGCTGGACAGAAAGAGGGAGGTGAAGAGGAACAGGAACTACAGGTGGGGTAAAAGTAAAGGCACGGCAGAGGCAAGAGGAAAGATGTTGCAAGGACAGTGCCAGAGAGCAAAGACGGTAGCGATCACGGTGATCCTGGAGAGATAGAAAGCCAGTGTCAACATAAAAGTTGAGGGTGGGAGTCGAATGAAAGGCACCCAGAGTCGAGGCGCAACCCAGCATGGTGCAAAGCATAAAGACGGCGATGAGTAGAAGAGGACGAGTAAGCAGGGTAACCACAATAGTTTAGACAGGACGATTGAGGAATGTAAAGAGGAGTGTACACCTATCAGCCCCCAAAGTAGTAACGGACAAAACCTTAAGGAGGGACAGGGCCTTAGAGCATTCAGAGCAGAGGTAAGAAAGATGGGCTGACCAAGACAAAAAAGTGTCAAAGATTAACCCCTGAAGCTTAGCGGAATCCTTGTGAACAAGGGGATGACCATAGTGACAGAGGGACGGAGAATGACATGCTTTCGAGTAAGTCATAGCACAAGTCTTAGACGGAGAGAACCTGAAGCCATGAACGGTGGCCCACGATGACACAGCATCAATCTCAAGTTGAAGCCGCCTTTGGAGAGGCGAATCATCACCCCGACAGCAAAGGGCAAGATCGTCTACATAGAGCAGAGAAAATGCCAAAAGGAAGGGAGGAAAAAGCCATTGAGGGCAACAAGAAAGAGTAGTGCTCAGAACACTACCTTAGGGCACACCCTCATATTGCCTAAAAGGGGCAGTGTGTGGTACCAAGACTCACTCGAAAGGAACGACGAGAGAGAGGAAACTCTGGAGGAAGAGGGGGGAGATTCCCACGAAGGCCAAAAGAATGAAGTTGGGACAGAATGATACCGCCAGGTAGTGTCACAAACCTTTTCCAGGTCAAAAAGGACGACGACGTCGTTGTCGTCGTCGTCGTCGTCAACAACAACAACAACGACAACAACAACAACAACAACAACAACAACAGAGGTCTTCATGGCAAAAGCAGTACGACTATAGACCTCCAGTTCACCAGGACATCCGTTGTGCCGAGGCATTTCCGAAAACCAAATTGAGAACGGGAGAGGTGGTGATAGTGCTCTTAGAACCACATCAGGCCATACGTTCAGACAACTCATGAGAGCAATAAAGGTGGAAGTCCATGGGGAATGACTCGAGAGCCCCTTGGTTCCGAACAGGGAGGACAACAGCATCGAGCCAATCCTCAGGGACTGACTATTCCAGATCCAATTAAACACACTGTAAATACTGAGTCGAGCACGGAGGGAGATGCCGAAGCATCTCATAATGAATGCCATCAGAGCCTGCCGTCGTAGAACCGCAGAGGGCCAGAGGCAGACTGAAGCTGAGAGAGAAGGGATCATTATAGGGAAGGCTAAGATGGGTACAGAAATCCAAAGGACGAGATTAAAAAAGACTTACGAAGGAAGGAATTATTGAGGGAGATGAGAACCAGAGCTAACAGACTAAAAGTGGGAACCCATTTCAATCGCGACCTTCAAGGGTCTGCCACAAGAGTACTACAGAGGTGAAGGACCAGTGAGACATTGGGAACGAACTTACCAGCTATCTTGTGGATATGCTTCCAGATCAGCAGTAGAAGAGTTTCGGACGTGGAGATATGACATCCAACATGCACGTTTAGCCTTATGGATGGTCCTACGGGTCACTGCACTTGCCTTCCGAAACAAAAAAGATTCTGCCGGTGACAGTGTCTTCCAGGCTGCACGCTTACAGCGGACAGCCCGAGCACAGTCCACATTCCACCAGGGAATGCACTTCCGCGTTCCCCGAGAGGAAGAGCGAGGAGAAGTGGAGGGCAGTGTCGAAGACGGTGTCATAAGAGGGCGCGAGGGAGAGGCAGAATGGAGAGGTCGGAGATAGTAGCACGGAGGGTAAAGAGGAGCCAGTCAGCCTCGACAAACTGCCACCTAGGGAAGGAGAGGGGAGGGTGAAAAGAAAAAAAAAAGGAAAAAAGGATGGGAAAATGGCCATTGCCATGGAGGTCATAAAGAACCCGCCACTCGAAATCTAAGTAAAGGGAAGACGAGCAAAGAGGATAAATACAGGAAAGGGTGCGAGTCGGTCTAAATGAGTGGGCTCGCCAGAATTCAGACGGGGAAGGAGAGAGGATGAAGGGTTCGAGAAGACGACCTCGGGTGTGTGAACATCACCCAAAAGGGCATGTCGACAATTGAAATCCCCTAGCAGCACAGGCTCCAGCAAGGCGTCCAGTAGGTGTTTAAGATCGGGAAGAGAGAGGGGGACACCGGGGTGGGGAGGGGGGGAAGAGATAAATGGAACAAACCGTGTACCATTTCCTCACAAGATACGAGCAGCAGAACAATAGAGAGGTGAAGGAAAAACGAAGGGGACAAAGGGAACATCAGAGAATCAAGAGAGCAGAAGAGCTAGGAGCCCTAGCAACAGCTGGGGAGGAAAGGTGGGGGGGGGGGAAGAGAAAGGAATACCCACGAAAGCGACCAGAACGAGCACCAAGCATCGGCTCCTAAAGACACACAAAGGGGTGAAAATCGTAAAAGCAGAATTTGGAGTTAAGTTGGGTTACCATAGACTTGCTAGTGGGAGAAGGGATACTCGTACACACGTCCAATTAAATGCCTTAATATACGATTTTTGGCTTGTAAATCTACTGCAAAGACATACCTGTACGTTTGTAACGTTGATTTAGATTGGGTTGTCGCAAATTTGACGTTAGATGAGAACGAGCAGTGGTGTTGAAGGCTGGCTGGCTGGCTGAGGTGGGAGTGTGCGAGGGGGGGACTGGTAAAGTCTTCTACTGCAATTTCGGATACCGGGCTAGAAACAACTTCGTTCACTGAGAAGTTTGTACATACAAACCATTCAGTTCGTATATGCGCTGGTTTGTGTTCGCTGTTGTTCTCGTCTGAATAAATACATGGCACTTGTTCATATAATTAACGCTTCCATTATTAGAATAACATTATTAGAATTATTTATCTATTATTAGAATAACAAAGTGCAAACCATACCCCCTTACAGTTGAAATCTATTTATATACAAGAAGGTACATTGGGTTGCGAGAGTACATAACATGTATTAAGAGATACATTGTAGCAAGATTTGAGATTAAAGGATTTAAGACTATCACGTTTAGAAACCAGGCGCCCCCGAGGGAGGCTAATTTATTATGCACCCCATACTCGATGTAAAAATAGCTACTATTCACTATCATTTACAACTAAAGTAAAATAACAACCTGTAAAGACTGCTTTTTTCTAATTCTAGTTCAGGAACTTCCTGGGATAAAACGTTAACATTCCTTAAGGAACTGTGAGGTGCTTATCTGCTTTTCCTCGTAACGGTCCCAAAGTTTCCACAAATGTTCGTTTCTCTTTATTGCCCTTGCGGCGACTGGACTTGAGCTTTAGCTCAGAAACCAGTTGGTATTGCAAAGTTACAAGGGACGCCTCACGGTACAGTAAGGGGATTAAAATGTATAAAGCAAAGTTGTCCCCCAGATGCTGCTGAAATTAAGAGATTTGCTGTGCAGCGCTCCTTGGCAGCCACAGTAACCTTGGTCGTAGCTAGAGCACCTGGATCACCCAAATGATTGTGACAATTGGCTCCTTGCTTGAAATCCTTTCCATGTTGGATGACTGTGGCAAAGCAACGGTTGCTCTTCTGTCGAATACTGCACCACCAGAAAGTCGCAAAATCCGTTTCCTTGCGTATAGTATATGTATATCCAGTGACTATATGTAGTCTTGGTTTCCCACGCCTCGTGCCTGTTGGTATTATCTCCCAGGTGAGAGGGGCGTCTTGTGACAGTTGATGGTATTAATTCGTCTCGGATAGACGTGTCCTGGACAACAGCGACATGCTCTATCGGAAGGTCTACCGTGAAGGATGCTTCGTACTTATTACTACTTCTGCTAAATTTATCTCTAGACGTGTTATCTTCATACAATGTAAGTGTAGAGCGATCAGGACAGCACCAGAGGAAATTTGTTTCCTCAAATTTTGATTCATGTAAACGATAGTATTTTTCACTAGAAACTCCAGTACCACATTGTCTACCTCCATTGTTGGCATATTGCACACAGCATTGCATGATCTGACGATCTCGCGTCCTTGCGGCATCCATAACATACACATTGTTCGTGAATGTTGCCTTCCACATTTCCGTCTTTCACTTTATCTTCGTCTTCCACTTCATTTGTGTCTTCCACTTCAGCAATGTAAAGGACACATTCATCTTGCACAGCGTATGCCATTTTTCAATATTGTTGCACAAAACGTCACAGGAAACTAGGAAAGTTTGTTACACAACTAAGGGAAACTTGTAATGCGTGACAAGCAAGAGCAGTAGTATGTCTACACCGCCAAGGTCGACCAACAACTGAATCATGTGAGGTCAGCAGACACTGACCAGGTCCAACAACTCCATCTGATTGTAAGGTGTGAAATAATACTATAGTGTTTTTCAATCGCGCTGCCAATTATTTGATTTAAACCCACTCTGAAGAAAACGTGTACATCACAAAACTTATATATATAATGTAGGTATATATTAGTCTTCATACATTTAAAACTTTCTAAGCAAATTGTCAGGTCGCTAAAATAAATGCTACCAATTCTCTTTGTATGTTAAAAGGAACCTCCCCCCCCCCCCCGTCTGTCTGTCTCCGTCTGTCACTCACTCACTCGCTCACTCTATTCACCTTGCAGTAAATAGTAATCTGGAAGTCAGAAAGCTGCTAAAGGCTGCATCCTGGGGATTGTGCGAGATAAAAATATATGTTTAGATATGATGGAGGAAAAGAGGTGGAATGGAGGAAGCAAGATTGGGCATTAATAGGTCGTAAAATAGACATTTTAGTATTTAGGGTTGCCAGCAGTCGCCAGGTAAATAATTGGATATATTTTCTGAGATAGGTTATATAGGGTGAAGTATTTTTCATTTATACTGAGGAGGACACAGGTTTTTAGCAATGTGTGGTGTTATGGAAGTGCTTGTTGCATTTTGTGTAGTTAGGTTCGTTGCATTTGATCGACGTGGGAGTTGATTTTCGAATTGATTTTGTGGTTAGTTTCGATAAGTGGGTCGAGGTTTGAAAACTTGGATGTAAATACACGTGTATATTTTGACTGAGTTTGAAATTGGTTGAGTTATCCCTTAAAGGAAATTGGTGTAATAACCATGAATGTTCCACTGAAGAATAGACATCGACAAAAAGGACAGCAACAGAAAACAACGAACAAACAAAGGTGAAAGGGAACACGGGACATTAAAGAAGCGCTGGATCAGGGTCAGCAAAGTTACGGTTAGTGGGGCATGGGTAAACTGAGTAAAGGAGGGAAGGGAGCTGGAGGACTGACCAGGGGTGGACGAGCAGGGTCTGAAGGAGGAAGAGGGGGGGGGGGACAACCGAGGGTCAAGGACAGCAGCAGGAGAGGCAGAAACCAGGGATTGCACCTCAGCAAGGGCAGCAACAGAGCAAAGTGGGGGGGCCAAAGAGATCACCATAGCAGGAACAGGGGGGGGGTGGCAGAACCACCGAAACAGGAGGTGATGGAGCGAGTGTCAGAGATAGGGGGCGAGGAAGAAAGCGAAGCTTTCTTACCTGCCAGGGAGGAAGGAGAGGAGCATAGGCTTACGTGTCTGACTCTGACAGGCATCCCAACAATAATGTACTGGGCAACAGATTCTAGCGTCTCAACAGAAGCAGAATGAGAGCAAACAAGACTGCGGTTGGGAGAGCAATGAACATCAATCCGCACTGACAGGCGACGTGGAGAGCTAAGAGACAGAAGGAAGGGAAGGAGGATTGGAGGGAGACTAGGAAGAAGACACTGGAGACACGACAGACTGGGAAGAAAGGGGAACCCCAGACACAGGAGGGGGACCCTCCGGGACAGAACGCAAAGGAAGCAGCGGTGGGAGAGTCGGGGTCTAAGGCCTGGAAACGGTTGCGAGATTGAGGAAGGCGGGAAGGACGAGAGGAGGAAGAGCGCAACACGTGAGCATGAGAGATGTTAGCATAAGGCGGGAAGACAGCGAACTTGGCTCCTCGCCTCAGGAAACGACAAACGTTTCCGGTGCTTCAGGTTGAGGACGGCTGCCTCAAACTTGTAATGTATACACGAGCGGGAGAAGTTAGGGTGGGTCTCGCCGAAATTGAGGCAGCGAGCCTGGGGAGAAGTGCACTCAGACTTGGTGACCTTCGTCCCCACACAAAGGACAAAGTACTGGAGCAGCGGAGGGTTCCATGCCCAAACCTCCAGAACTTATTACAGAGCCGAGGAGAGGTAATGTACTCCTGGACGGAGCACCTGGTACCAGCAAGAATGACAGGATGGAAGGGTCCTACCATCAAAGGTAATCTTCACAACCCGAAGGGGATGATGGTGACGACCACGACCACGAGGGGGACGAGTAAACGAGTCACCTGGAGGACAGAATGGCCTTGGGCTTTGAGGATATGCCGAATATCTTAGTGCCAACAATGGCATTCAATCGAGCGTTCTTGGAGACCTGAACAGGGGTCTTGCCAAAGCAGGATAAGGTGGCAAAGTGGAAGGCTTCATCCTGAGGAGCAGCAACAACGACACGTGTACCGAGACGAGTGGGGTTGAAGGCAAGAGGTATCTACTGAATCAACAAGGTGCCCATGGAGGGATAAATCGTCAGGAGGCATAGAATCAAGAGGGAGGAGATAAAGTTTCTGGCCCACAAAGTGGGACCAAACAAGGCTTGAAAGGCATAAATAGGGAAGGAATTAAGTGAGCACGGCCATGGCGAGGACAGCGTTGAGAACCCCTAGAGAGAGGGGGTTAAAAGGTGCAGTAGTCACAACTAGACAGCCGTGCCAGGGGACTAGGTTGTCACCACTGGGGGCTTGGGGCTCGACCCAACCACAGAGGGAGGGAGGGAGGGAGGGGAGCCGAGGGAAGTAATCAGAAGGGTCAGAGGAGGAAGGGTGGGGCCCAATGCAGCGGGGGCTACAGAGCCTGGTCTTCCAGCACGGTCCAACTCGGGGGTTTGGTCGCCCACCCGAGAAGGTAGAAGAACAGAATTTTACATAAGGACGAGAGGTCACTTTCATTCACGAATATGCCCCCATATCCACCATGGAGCCACAATTAAAGGCAGGACACCCAACAAGAAGCTATCACTGATCATGCCGGGGCCCCCCCAGGGGTGCGTCGCGAGTATACGCCCCCACAACTGCCACCTTAAGGACCGTCAGTCCGTAGAGATCGGGTTCAGTGACGAGAAGAGGATTGACAATAAAAGGGTACCCCTCGCTCTAGACGTCGGATACTTCAGTTCTACGGGTGCAAGAGTATGCCTCCTCAAACGCCTGGTCATCAAAATAGAAGTCCAAAAGAATAATCAAGAGGCAAAAGGTCGGTAGGAAATGACAATTAGAAAGAAGAGGCGGGAGAAAAACGAAACTTAAGGAAAAGCGATCCAGCAAAATTAAAGACAGCAGCAAGAGCATGAGGTTACAAAAGGACAGAAGACTGTTCCATGGACTATCTCACACTGGTAGCCGCCCACCAAGCCCCCTCACAGCAACAATGGGTCAGACAGGAAGGGGGGATGTTGGTAGAAAGGCTGCTGCCCTGACCGTTGGGTCAGCCGACTCAAATAGACTACCGAAATGCTTGTTCTTGTGCAGCCGGATCGAAGAGGCAAATTCGGGCATCCCCCAGACCACCGTCCTTTGAGTCGGTATAAAACTAGCATTCGGGGCGTCATGCGCATTCGGAGCACTTTACTCTAGGTCAGACCCCATCCTTAACCTTTTGCATTATACCGGAAAGAGATGGGAGGCCTCTTAAGCAAAGTGCAACCCTCTGGTGCTAAGCCTGTGTACTATGATCTACCGGATCAAGGTGCGATTCAGAGGGGACTGGACCCTTACCCGGTTAGAGATCATGGACCTGATCACCACTAAAACGCCTGTTGCACGACTAGACGTAGTCCTCAACGACGGAGAACCCCAAACTGCTGTTTAACAGTGCTGCAGCATTAAAGGGTCTGTTCGACACCACCACCCCCTCGGCTCTTGAGGCGGCACACATGATCACTACCTCGCAGCTCCCACCATGACACTACCTCGCAGCCAGGACGGTGTTTGTCCGGAGAGTAAGCTCCCCATTTTCTGAAAAAGCTGCCACCCACCGACGTCACAAGCATAAACGAACAACCTTTCCTTGACTGCTGTCACGGTAAAGTTCATTCCTATACATGAAACGCCGTGGTGTTTGTCCACCACGCATGCACAGAGAGTGCACAGACTGAGGCTCTATGGTACCTGCACCATGTTGCACAGTCAAGGTTCGCCTCAGAGGATCTCATTCTCACTACGGCTGAGATCTTAGAAAAGATCTCTACCATCGGAAATGTCTCGCCAGCTGACATCGTGGAGACCAGAGAAGGTGTTCACCTCTTCTCCAGCGTCAATGACCTGGAGAAACTATTCGCCGCCTCCACCACGACCACCGTGCTAGACGTCGGCCTCACCCTCACACCTCCTAGATGCTACCTGGCGGACAGGACTGTATTTGCCAGACACATCGGCACATGGATCTCCGACCGCAGCGACGACGAAATCCTCAACAGCCTAAATTCCCTGAACTTGACGCTGACCATGGTAGTGGCCCAGATCAGCACCAACTCCAACACCCGCAGACCCACACTGAAAGTGACCTGGAAAACTGAACACTGAAACAATGACCACGGTCATTGCAGTGACCCACGCCAAAGAACACGGCCTTAAGTGCGCCGGAATTAAGATTCCACCGGCCCACATGACAAAGGAACGATACATGGAGCTCTGTCAATGCTTCAAGTGCTACCGGTACTCCCACTACACCAGTAAATGCATCGAGCAAGTGCAGAAATGCAGTATCTGCGCCCAGGAGCATCACTACACAGCCTTGCACATTCTCCCACTGACGCTGCCTACTCTGCAATGGCCCGCACACTGCAGATTCACCTGACTGTCTCCACCGGCAGAAAGAAATAAAAATGACAAGCACCACCTCAACTCGGCTAGCCAAACCGCCTACGTCGTCTTTCCCAGCTTTGTCCGAGAACACTGGGGAAGCTGCTGCAATTACCACCACCCAAACTCCTACCAGTACTAATACACCTCGCGGACAAATTGGCAGGCAACGATGTCGACCTATACGCCCCCACTATCAACAGGCTGCTCACCGCAAATGGGCTTCAGACGGTGACGGTACCAGGGGACGTTCTCCCAGCTCCTCCACCTGTGGCCGGCCCGGTGTCCGACTCCGCAACAGGACCTATAACCAGTCCGGTAACAGGGACGCCACCCACACTGGCTACCCCTGTCAACGATGACACCACATCCAAAGACAATGGACTACCCGAAACTCCCACAACCAACACCAAGAGGCTCTCCAGAGCCGCCACCGATGTAGACAAGAACGGCCTTGCAACCGACGACGAAAAAAAAAGTACTTGCTGTGTGCTGCTTATTCCGCCCAGCGAGTTCAATGGCAACGCGCGCACACCAGACAATTGATCCCCAGATGTACAAAGTTAATCAGCCAGAACAAATACCCGCACCCCAAGTATGTCCACGCCCACACCATGAACGCTTACATTGATCTCAAAATACTGGAAAAAAGAATACCACGACTCAGAATATCACCGCAAATTCCCTGTTGGACAAATGCAATTCCTCAAAGGACGACGATCCTGATGGTACCAAACTGCCGACGTTGCTCTGTTCAGATATAAAGCGTCGCTTAGCACATTAAACTGCAACCTGGCGACTAAGCCTCCTGCAGGTCATAAACTGCAAGCGACCATGAAGATGCCATCCATCCACAGATCCCAAGTACCAGCTATAGGTACTAGTAATGACTCCAAGGGGCCTCCACTTAGGGGCTATTCATGCCCGTGCCCCCTTTTGGGTTGCTTAATCTTAATCAATCAATCTATACATGACAGCCACCTCTCCACCATGAAGGTCACCTTCACATCGCCTGAGGAAGCTACCTTTGCTACTACCAACGGCTTCCGGTGCTTTGGAATCGCTAGCACCCCCCCCCCCGACAGATCACCAAAGAAACAAATCCACAAGGGCCGTGACGAGGATTCAAACCTACGTCTGAGAGCATTCCAGACGCTACCTTTATCCACTGAGCTACCACACTATTAAAAGAATTTAAACCAGAAGTTAAATGACCTTACTGGACCCTTCAGCCTCTCAGACACAAACCAGGATTTTACGAAATTCCCCCAGGTTCGAATCCTCGTCACGGCCCTTGTGGATTTGTTCATTTGATGCATCACGCTATTGCAATTTGTGTAATCACCAAAGAACACTATTAACGGCTTCGGCAATGCTACAAGTGTTAGCTACGATCACTTCACAAAGAACTGTACATCTCGGGACCAACGGTGCAGCAAGTGCACTGGGAACCAACACTTCAAAAAATTGCACGAACGAATATCTTCACTGCCTTCTCTGCGATGGCGAACATACTGCCGTCGCCGCAGAGTGCCCCCGAAAACGTGAAGAAATACAGATGTTCGACGCCAGGCAGACCAAAACCACTCACCATGCACCATCAAATATCAACATGCGAGCCGCCAACTTTCCTGAGCTTCCAGGCGGGGGCGGAGCGTCTGTACAGCCTACACGCCAATGGGGGGTTTAGCTCCCAGTCCGCCAACCAATCATCGACTCGGCCGCAACAGCCACAGCCTCTGGCCAATCAACAAGCCAGCCTTCACCACACCAGTTGTTCCCCAACATCGATCATAGTACCATCTTCGGACTCGTCCACCTGGTTGAAATGGTGGTAGGCACGAACTGCAAGGAATTCGCACGAACTCTAAACATACTATACTCTTCCAATGGTCTACCAACCTTTAATATTTCTGAGGAACTCTTCACAACTACAGCTTCAGCCACTGCCACCGCTACGTATGCACTGGCAGACGTAGCGGTGGCAGTGGCTGCACTGGCAGATCTCCGGTCTACTGACGCCCACCCTCTGCAACAGCTCCATTACCTCTGCAAACTGCCACTCCAGACCAACCACCTATTACTCTAATTATACTGGCGACTACATCACCTGCATCGGCACCAATATCAGTTGCTCCTGCAGACCTCCATCTGTCTTCTGATTCTACTGCCTCTGTTGACATTGAAACTCACCACCCCAGACTCGTAAGATGCCATGATTAATTCTCCAGCAGTAACTGAATTATATTAACAACGTGACAACACTGAATTTGGATCTCCCGAATTGAGTGTTTGAATGCTGAATTCTCCTGAATTCAGCATTTGGATCACCTGAATTCAGCCGGCTCACCAACCGTTTAATTAACACGAGGTATGAAGAACACTTAGAGTAATTTAGGAGCTAATGTGAAGTAAATAGTTGACGACGACTCGATCTTCTCGGTATGAGATAAATCCACATTGGCAGCCGAACTTTTCCCCAGGACTACGCTTGAATACAAGAATAAACATCAAATAACACGAAGAAAGAGGTGAAAGAAAGACACCACCATAAGGCACTGTCACCACCTGGAATGAAGCACCACCACTGCCGCTCTTCCTGACCCTTGAAGCCTTGCCAGTTGTGGGGTTGTTTCAGCATAGACTTAAGACACACAGCTGGATCAAGCCCTGGCACTTTCTTTACAACTTCAGCATTTCCTCTTGCCGACTTCTCTTCTACTGTTCGCACTTCAAGGCTCGACCTAATGGGTGTCTTATCCTGTATATTATTGTATTGTGGTGCAGTGAATGGAGCCATTATAATTATTATTATAATATAAATATTTAATAATTATCACTTCTTGGTCTTGAAAGAGGCAGGCCTCGGGTGAAAGAGGGCTGTGACGATCTTTATCTGGAACACGTAGGTGCAGGACCGGGACGTCCACCTCCCGAGGGTCGTGCGGCCCAGGCTCTGCTTCAAGAGGCTGGGGTCGTTCATACCCTTGATGGGGTGGTTCTTCTCCGGCCACGTTTACGGCGGTCTCCGGGGTTGGAGGTCCTTGTGGCCTTTTTCACCAACTTCAAGGGTGAAAAACCTAACCTACAGAACCTAACCTAACCCTGGAACTCTCGGTTCCTGCGACGGCGTTGGAACCAATCGTATTGGCGCATGTCTTTCCATTGAAGACTTTCAGCACCGTGGAGAGGGGGGGGGGACCTGCTGCCTGGGTAATAGCTTCTCCCCCGAATCAACCTTCCATGGTTTTGCCCCCTGGTGAGGCAACGCCAGACCAGGCCGACACCAGAGTGCAACTCCATATTCTCCCGAGACTGATGGAAGCCTATTATTGTCGTGAAGTGAACGGAGCCAACTACGGATAGCTTGCCTCATCCTCCGGTCGATTCTCGCTAGCTCAGTTTTGTACACCACGCCCAGAATAATACGGTGGTGGTTTAGGAACGAGGTGGTTTTTCAGCACATATAACCTCGGAGGTTTGAGGGGGGCCTGCGTGATAATAAGACCCTCCTCAGTGAACTCTGCACTATGGGTCCATTAAAAAGAAATGGGAAACTTGGAAACATGTCCGATATAAAAGCAGAGAAATTGATGTAACGATGACCAGATTAAGGCTGGGACACACCAAACTAGCAGCACACAGCTCTAAGTACAGAACAGACATCAATGAACTCTGTACTCACTGTCAGGTGCCTGAAACAGTCGAACACTATCTCCTTCACTGCTTCCGACATCATAGTGCCAGAGTAAATTTCAAACAAGTCTTTATCGCACTTAAAATACCCTTCACCATCGAGCACCATCACCACCATTAGGTGGTGGTGACCGCTCGTTACATGAAAAATACCAAATAGTCAAAGCACTGGCTAAATATCTGCAGTCGACCAACAAATTGGGTCACATCTGACCCGCGTCACATTTATACCTGGCGCCACCAACAGCTAAACACAGAAAACAACTGCCTCGTCGCAGCACCAAAAAAAGGATCAGCTGACGCCATAAACACCACACACCGCCCTACGGTGCGGCAAGTCTCCCTACAACACACACCTCTGTTTTAATCACCGTTCCTCTATCTACAGCACAACGCAACAAGCACCTTGGTAGCTCCGATCATCTACAACATAAACGCGTCCAACAACATCAGTACTGGTGCAGTCATCAGGAGAACAAACCCTTCATGCAAACTGCACCTACTATCAACAAGAAGAAGAACCAATGATGCCCCTGCCACCGTCACCAACGAGAATACCAAGGTACTTGTACTCGTCAGTGATACAAATAGTCCTTGGCTGCGCCCTCGACATGGAACCTCGTTTGCAAAGAGATACCATTTCTTGCATTTGCCATCAATCTGTAGGCTCGGTGATCGGCAGTTTCCTGCGTTGACCCTCAAGACAGCGCCACTCAATTTATCACATCTATCAATACTTGAAGGCCGGCCAGCGTCTCCGCCGCCACGACCAGCTCGTCTGCAAATGCTAGTACTGACACCTTTTACTCCCCCCAGACGAATCCCCAGGCCCAGTTTCTACGTATTGGCAACTACCTCATCAATCGCCAAATTGAAAAGAAAGGCAAGGGACAATCCCTGTTTGACTCCCCTAGTCACAGGGATTACCTTAGATTTCTCCTTTTGACTGGTTAAGACTGTCGAGGCGCCATCCCTTAGGGATTATATTATGTCGGGCTATGATTTCCTTGCGATCCATGGGCCGATCGATGGCTGCATGAGGGACGCTGTCGAAAGCCTTCTCAATGTCAAGGTGCACAGGATGTTTCAGCACTTGGACCTCAGCCAGAAGATCTAGGATCGCCAGGTTTTCAGCGCATCCATCCACAAGAATGAACGCCTTCTACCTCTCGTCGATCCTGATAGCTTGAGAAATTCGGCCGTTTACGATCTAATGAAACGGCCGCACTATCGTAGAAGACATCATAATGGGGCAATAGTGTGAGGTGGGTGGGGGGGGGGATAAATGTTTCCTGGCCTAAAAATCTTAGGGATCGGCACCATTTTACACGCCCGGTAAGGACGTGGCAGGGAGCGGCTAGCCAACCGCAGATAGAACATTTTAGCAACCCTGAGCAGTATGGACCAGAGGAGACGCGTGGTTATCCCGTCATGACTGCCACAGGTAACGGTAACTTAACCTGATCCTGGCAACCAATATAGCACAGTCTGGACGTTTTGTGCTGCCCATAAACATAGGTTTCAGATCTGAACAAATCAAAGCTTTTTATACTGGTGCTTTCAGGTCATTGGGAGTCGGGAATTTCTCCCCAATCAGATCAGTGTGTTTGGAACAATATAGTTTTGACGAGATGGGGATACCTAGGTCTAATTCAACATGATCTTGTTAAAAGCTAATTTGGCTGCAATGTCTGTCATTATTATGGGTTATATTTGTGTGATACCCATACCAAGGAGATTCAAAACCCTTTATTCTGCGCAGCAATTACTCAATTTATAATTCTTAGTATGTGGCTGAAAATGCGGACGTTAGTCTGCATTAGTTCTTAATTTTCATTTCAACATCTCCCAGACTAGTATCCAGGGAGCATCAAACCCACCAGGTGTTGCCCTGAAATAATAATTAATGATTATTTAAAACCTGTAAAGAATATACAGGGGTTTAATAAGATTCAAAATACCTGAATAATTTGTGTGTAGATTAGTTTGAGCTGTAACTTCAAAAGGTAATATTTTTTTCAGTGTACTACTAATGGTGATGGTGATTGAGGTTGCCTAGGGTATGGGTGTTCCTCTTGACGAGCACGGAGCAAACAAGACGAAGGTAGAGTTGGAAAGGTTGCGGACAGACGTCCCCTTGGCTAGATCAGACTCCACAGTCGGCAACGTCGTCTACAGGTAAGCAGTTTTTTTAACTGTTCGGCTCTGAGAAACTCGTATTAAAGTTTGTTTCTAGGTTTAATTATAACCTAGTTTCCAAGTTAAATTATTTTAGAAATATCTGGTAAATACGCAGATTTTGTAACATTCCAAGCTAAGCTTTTATATTAGGCAGTCAGCTTTAAATCTTGACTCCCGGCAGGATAATTAATGTAAATGAAGCAGAGCATCAATGCCCTGCAATTTGTGGCTGGTCAGTACAGTATATTGAATAAGTTAAAGCATTAAAATTTTCCCTTGCTATAACAAGCAGATAAAAAATTATATAAAGCAGAAGTTCTGAAAGATTGGAGACGAGGATCGCAAGTTATTGCGAAGCAATTTGTGCCACAGTGATTGAAGGTTAAAATTTTCTGGTAATTTGCTTATCAATGTACAGTCATTTAAAGTACTGACCGTCTACACGGGTACAAAAATTGTTGGTAGATTTTTAATTTGTTAAAATTTGATAATTTTCCTTAATTTGTATAAATTTGCAATTTTATACCGTTGACCTTTGGTGGTCTATATTAGTGTAAGTGATGGAATCTTCATTCCATTTAGGCTGTGAAAGGCTTCAATTATGCTTTAGTTTGTCTGCCAACAATGTTTGTAGGAATGAATAAACTGCAGATGACATTAACGATGATTGCTAGAGCCTACTCTCTAATAGCTACTCAGAGCTGTTAGAGCCTACACAGTATTGTAGAAGAATAGGGTTAAGGCATCGTAAAGGGTTGAGCAGAACCAAGCTTGTAATAGTATAACTTCATAGGCTATTTAATTGACGCACTCTGAAAAATTAGAACTTTGCTCTTTATTAAGAGTGGGTATAAATAGCTGTCTTTAAGATCAATAACGTTTCTGCAGTCTACTTTAAAAGTTTTTAATTACAAACTGAAATGCTACTTAAAGGGGTGAAATGGAACTAGTCACTCAAAGCACCTGAAATTTCGTAACTTATCCAAAACAAAAATTAAAGAATCCAATATTGTGGAATTGCCTCCCAATTGTGGTTTAATAAGCAAAACCTGGACCAACATACTAATGCAACCGAAGTGAATACATCCTAGCCTAACAATATATATATTTTTAAACTAAGGGGGAAACTAGCTTCGTCGAATCAGTCTTGTGTATCAAATAACACCCATACTTTGCCTTTACTACTACTACTACTACTACTACTAATAATAATAATAATTCATTGTCGGGACAGGAAGCCAGCGTGTTCATACGTTTTAAATTAAATGTTTTTTTATTCAGGAAAAAGTACATACATGTTACAATCATAATGTAGGATATATAGAAAGAGCTTGTGCATAAAATTCCTAAAGCTACTAATACGAATATCATTTCGGGAAAGAAATTTAGGCATGTTTTTCGGGCATGTTTTGACTTTATTGTGGTCACTTAATCGGGCTTCAGGTTTTGACTTTATCGTGGTCACTTAAACATTGTCACTTGGATAGTTCACTTAAAGCTATGATGTCTAAAAGTAGTAGTCTACTTCAGCATTATCAAGAGTTCAAATTGTTAAATTTCTAGTTACGTTTGAGGAATAATATTTTGGTAACTTATCAAGTAATCTTTTTAGGTTTGGCCGAAATGCCGTACACTATTGGCAACTCTGTACAAATTTTTAATTTGACTACAAAATCATACACCCTATGTATAATGCACAGATTAGTGTGATCTAGATTCTAGACAAACTTCAAAAGTGAAGTACGTTTGGATGTTTTACAATCAATCCCCTTCCCCCTTTCCCAGGCTAAATGTGTTCCTATTGTTTACACACAGCCTTAAACTACTGCCATGCTCATATTTATCTTATAAAACAGTTCAAAGTGACTATCGTCCACACTTTTGATATAATTATTACCATTTTAGTGTAAGAACATTTTAAGCAATGTAGCTTTGCTGATGTGTTAATTTACTCATCCCCCTGATTGTTTTAGTGTGGCTGGCTTCCTACTCGGTGGTGTGCTGCTTTTCGTGTCGTTGTTCGACCCCACTAGAAAACCAGTCATAAAGTTCTTCGACCATGCCTTTGGTGAGAGATCAGTGAGGCGGCGGCGTGAAGTTGGGACTGGCCTCGAGTCGCATGTTGCTGCGGCTTTTGACGCCTTCACTGCTGCTCTCGACAAGATGGAAGTGATTGCCAAGATGAATATCTGAATTATCTTTAATGGTTTTGTGAATGTTAGCACACTTGTACACTAGTCGTGTAAGAATAAAGGGATCATAAATTTTTCTTGTTAATAACCTAGAAAGTCTGTTTTCTTCATACTTTATTAGCAACTAAGTATAGTGGTAGTAAGTATTTCAATACAAAAGTTGATTATTTGCTACATAAAGGTGCAAGTTTGTGGCCGCCTGGAGCTGCTGGGGATGGCTTGGGGCCCCCTCCCCCCCGCCTCATGCCTGCTCTGGGTGTTGTACTTGTGAAGGAGATCAACCTAGGTTGTCATTTAGGATCATTGGACCACCAACTGGCAGGGTTTCCGGTGAGGGAGCTGCTTTCAGAGGAAGGTTTGAGTCTGGGATGGTGCAAGATGGAGAAGACTTTGAACCGGCGTGAGAGTGTACAATACCATAGGACTGTTTTAAAAGAGGAGCACTGATTGGGACAACGCCCTTAAGTGCATCGACAAGCATTTGCCGCCTTTGCAGGCCCGGTAAGTGGTATCCCTCGGCTCCTGCCTGAGCCGTGCAAAACTGGTAATGGGGCCAGGCTGGACAGGAAATGTGTGTACCTTTTTTAAACTATTTTTTTCTGTTCTATCTAATCTATATATGTATGCACTTTTACCTGAATAAAAGATGTTACAATGTTGGATTTTTAGAGCTTGTACATACTATGCCTAAAGAGACCAATATGCACAGTTTCGGGCAATGTGTGGGAAACAGACTAAAACTTAAAACCAAGAGATCAAAGCATAAATTGAATTGACAAAAAGAAAAAAATAGTAATAATGAATAGAACAAAAAATTTAAACAGCAAAAGTAATTTTAACTATAGACTACAATTTAATTAGTTTATACATGGCGGATATCGGCAGTTAAAAAAAAAGTTGGTCAATAATCAATATTGTTAGATAATAGTTTGACATTTAGGAGGTAAGGTAGGTTACATAGTTTATTAGGTAATACTTAATTTTTCTCTTCAATTTGACATGATTGCGAAAGTCATTCCACATTCTGGGTCCCAAGATTTGCAGAGCAGTTTTAGTTTAAGTCGCACTCTTGGAATATCAAATAGGTATGTTTCTAGTGTGGTGCCCCCCCCCCTCCCCCCTCTTTCCAGCCTGTTGTCATGAGGAGGCTTAGTGGGCGGCTGCCGAGCTGTGATGCTCAATCCTTTTGAAGCCTTGTGCTCCTGCTGCCGTCTTCACTAATTGTGCTGGTTGCTATTTCCTCTTGAAGTTTCATTTTTCCTTCCCAACCTCCCCACCCCTCTTCTAATTCTTTCCCACCGAGTCGAAAGATTATTCTTTCGGACATCTATTTTTACGCCGGGTGGTCGGGGAGGCACTCGCCCATAGAACTGTGGTATCCATTGTGAGTTTTTTATTATTATTATTATTATTATTATTATTATTATTATTATTATTATTATTTTCTACCAGACGTGGCCACACATTTACAATGCTAACTAGCATATATACATTTTCTTCTGTCCTCCATGGACAGGGTGAGAGATTTGTCAAACATACAGTTCAGAGATTTATTGAACAACCACAGAAGGTGATCGTAGTGCTTTTAAAATGTTAGGCTCAGCTACATACGTAAATACATGTACATAGATTTATGAATGCATTAATGTGAATTTATAATGGTGAAATGCAATTCTGTTCAGCTTTATACTTACATACATACATACATACATACATACATACATACATACATACATACACACGTTTGTCTTTTACCCTGACAGGGTGAGATAGCTGACAAGAGAAACTAGTGTGCAATTAAGAACTTAACCACTGAAGGTGATTAAGATGCTTTTACAAGCTCAGGTTATATAGTTACATTACATGGTTAATCTAGGGTACAAGTCCAATATATCAAGTGTTCCAGTACTCGTATAGTAGTTAGAGTTCAGCATACCTCAGCCCAGGAGGGCGAAAGTCAGACAATATGGGACATTCTACAATATAATGTTCAAGAGTGCATGTTTTCTCTTTCACAAAGTTGACACATTG
The DNA here is from genome assembly GCF_040958095.1 of Procambarus clarkii. NCBI lineage: Eukaryota > Metazoa > Arthropoda > Malacostraca > Decapoda > Cambaridae > Procambarus > Procambarus clarkii. The sequence continues at coordinate 5,395,689 of NC_091160.1, forward strand.
TGTACTCGACATTTGGGTTTTGAGAAAGCTGCCAGATACGTCTATATCCCAGGCGTATTCTGGCAACTATGACATCACATTGCCTGTGAGTGAGGGGGACGGTTGCCAATCCTCGCCTTCCTTACTGATCCCGACGGACTGATGTTCTTAAGGTGGTGATTGCCGATTGCAGGGCGTATACTCATGATGCACCCCTGGGGGTGGGGCAGGGGGGTGGGGGTCTGTCTTGTCAGGTATCCTATCTTCTAATTGTCTCACGAATTAGCCCCCATACCCACCATGGAATGTAATTATTACATACTAGTTTCTGCTGATGCTGAATGATCCTTGTATAACTTCCCAGGCTCGTGGGGTGGGCGACCAGGTGCACCCCCAATCCCCGAGTCGGACTGTTGGAAGACCAGGCCTCTGTAGCCCTCACTACATTGGGCCCAGACAAAGTTACTCCTTTGGCCCTCCTGACTACCCCCCCCCCTCCTATCCCCCCCCCCTTCTGTGGTAGGGATGAGCCCCAAGCCCCCAGTGGTGATCATCTGGAGTGGCTACTTCTCTCATTGTGACAACTGCGCCTTTTACCCCCCCCCCCCCCTCCTCTTTCATTGGGGGTGTTTGACGCTAACACTCCCCCCCCCCCCCTTTTCAAGACGCACTCGTAAGATTCCTTCCAGTGCTAATACGTTCCACACCTTATTTGGTCCAGCTACATGGACTAAATACTTTAATCTCAACCATCTGGATTCTATACGTCCTGAAGATTTCTTCCTTCATTAACATCTCGTTGATTAGATGGATGCCTCTTACTTTTAACCCCACCTGTATTGGTACAAGTGTCATTGCTGCTGCTCCTCAGGATGCATCTACCTGCTTAGCCATATTGTCCAGCATTGAGAAGACCCCCCCCCCATTTAGGGGCCTCCAAAAATGCCCGGTTAAATGCCAGTGTTGGCAGTTATCCTACTGCACCATGTTGCAACTGGTGTTAGGGACCTGAAAGACTGCCATGAGGATATTAAACAAATCCTTGAAGCCCAAGGTCATTCAGTCCTACAGGTTATGTTCACTCGACCCCCCTCATGGTCATCAGCTTCTACACATTGTGAAGATCACTTTTGATAGTTGGACCTTTCCACCTGCTATAATTCTTGTTGGTGCCAGATGCTCCACTTAGGAGTACATTCCCTCTCCTAGACTTTGCAATAAGTGCTGGAAATTTGAGCATGGTACCCTCAAATGCACAATTGCAGTGTATGCCCCATGAGGGGTGACTCTGGTCACTAAGAGAGTGCTCTTCTTTCCAGGCTCACTGCCTCAATTACGGTGACGCCCACCCTACCTTCTGCACGTATATAAACTACAAATGTTTGGAAGACCTCAATTTGAAGCACCGCAATTGTTTCTTTTCCTGAGGCGAGATACAAAGTCCGCCATCTCTCCTCTTTCACTAGCATATCTTATGCTCGTGTGTTGCCAATCCTCGGGTCGCTAACCTCCCTCGTTGGAGGAGCCAATCTGCAAGTCCTTCGTACAGGCATTTAGATCAGTAATCTACTATGAAGCAACTGCACTCTTAAGCCAATCACAAGTGGGGAAAAGCTCGAAGTAGCACAAAATAGCCCTGGGAGCCCCCCCCATGTGGACCAGAATTGAAACAAACTGGAAACGGTTTGCTCCTCTCCAAGAAAGAATGTATCAAAGAGCAGCTGCGATTATCAGTTAGATAAGTTTCCCCCTCATCCAGTCCCAATACAACAGGCCTTGGTGGTTGGACTTTGCCAAAACAATGGCAACTCTTGGGCTGCCAGAGCGGGAAGTCCTAAACAGACTACAATTAAAAATCATGATTCTTGATAGAGGCGATCATCCGCACCAAAACTACACTTGTTCCCCACCGTGGGAGGAGCCTACCTTCAAAATAGTAATAGGTCTTCCGATGAAGTAAGTTGTTGTTGTTATAGATTCGGCTACTCGGAACAGGTTCCAAGTAGAACGGGCTATGGTGAGCCTGTAACTTACCTGGCACAGGAGCGGGGCAAGTAGCACGGGCTATGGTGAGCCTGTAACTTGGCTATGGTGAGCCCGTAGTGGACTTACCTAGCACGGGAGTGGTGCCGTCTCTGATGAAGTAATTATCAAAGAAGGCACCAAGCCAGGAAGGCTATGTAAAACCATCATATGTGCAGGGTAATCAGAAGGCGCTAAATATCACTGAGGATGCCAGTATGTGAACAGAAACGCATAAGGCGAACGATATAAAAAAAGTATCAGATTCACCAAGAATTCTATCGAAGGAGAAGTGACCGCGGGGAACGGTCGGAAAGCAAGACACGCTCGTCCTGGAAGTCAGGACATTGAGCAAGGATATGCACAACTGTAAGGGAAACAATGCAGTTAGGACGACAAGGAGCAGGGCGGCGCTCCATTAAGTGTCCGTGAGTTAAGTGCATATGGCCAATATACAACCTTGCCAGAGCCGTTTCTCGCCACCGGTTACGATGGTAGGAGGAAGGCCACAGGGACATTACTCTTTAAGAGAACGCAGTTTGTTACCAGTAACAGAAGACCAACAACCCTGCCAATAGGTAAGAATGGAGGAATGAATAACTGGGTAAAAGTTGGAATACGGAATACCTTTATGGGAGATGGGACAAGTCCGGATAGCTTACTTAGCGGCAGCGTTTGCACGCTCATTTAAAGAGAACAATAGGGCTGGGAACCCAGCAAAACTCCACTGTCTAAAATCTACTGATAAGTAGATTTAAATCTACTAATAAGAAACAGCCAATGTTGAATCTCAACTACCAGCTGATGGACTGGATTTAAAGGACTCGAGCCATGAGGGCACTGAGAGTCAACTGTACCCACAAAGGAGGATTGACAGCAAAAAAAGCAGGAGACGAAGAGCATAGAGAATTGCATAAAGATCTGCCGTGAAGATGCTAATCTCCGGAGGCAGGCGACACAGTGTGGTCAGGAAAAACAACAGTAGCGTACACCGTCTGCAGACTTGGACCCATCGGTGAAGATGGAAACGGAGGGGAATGTGAAGAAAAGTGTTCAAGGGAAAAGGCGTTTTAGAACTGTAGGAGGGGCAAAAGCTTTAGTGATGTGGGTCAGGGATTTGCAATATTGAGGAACGGGGGACCCTCCACGGGGGTAAGGACGGAACAACACAAGGAGAAATTTTAGTAATACTAACCGAAAGAGAATGTTGCAGGCGAGACAACCGGACAGAAACAGGGAGGTGGTGAAGGGGAACAGGAACTACAGGAGGGGGAAAAGTCAAAGCACGACACAGGCGAGAGTGAAGGTGTTGTAAAGACCGCGCAAGGTAGCGAAGATCGTAGCAATCTTGGCGGTCCTGGAGAGACAGGAAGCCAGTGTCAACGCACAAGCTGAGGGTAGGAGTCAAACGAAAGGCACCACAGCTGAGGCGCAACCCAGTATGGTGCAAAGGATCAAGATGGCGAAGAGTAGGAGGAGAAGCAGAAGAGTATGCAGGGCAACCATAATCGAGTTTAGACAGTACGAGAGAGGAATGCAAAGAAAGGAGCGTGCGCCTATCTGCTTCCCAAGAAATATGGGACAAAACCTTAAGTAGGTTAAGGGCCTTAGAGCATTACACTGTGAGGTAAGAGATATGGAGCGACCGAAACAAATGAGTGTCGAAGATTAACCCTAAAAGCTTCGCGGAATCTTGATACACAAGGGGATGACCATAAAGCGACAAAGAGGGACGAAGATCGACATGCTTCCGAGTAAAAGTCATAGCACAAGTCTTGGTTGCAGAGAACTTGAAGATATGAGCGGTGGCCCAAGACGACACGGCATCAACTGCAAGTTGAAGCTGCCGTTTAAGGAGAGGCGAATTATCACCTCAACAGCAAAGAGTAAGATCGTCGACATAAAAAGTGGAGAAGACGCCAGAAGGAAAGGAGGAAAGAAGACAATTGAGGGCAACCAGAAAAATAGTAGTGCTCAGAACACTACTGTTACGTCCCTTGACCTCTGGGTATGGCTCCTCTGTTGCAGTGGTTAGAAAATATATGATAATACGGCCTTGCCTACTTAAGTGTCTAGGGAAAATAAATGAAGCCACTGCTTATTTAACAAAGCAACATACTTTAAGTAAGGGTAACAAGAACATACAAATATATAAATGGAAATACAGGCAGCCAGAAATATTAATGCATCAGAATAAAACACAATATCCTTATACAAACACTAATCAATATATTACAACTTAAATGGATAGATGGGTAATGCACATAACGTCTAACCAGGAAATCAACTAATGTTACTGAACAACAAGAGGGACACAGACTTAACTCCACAACATGTCCACACCAGCCAGTTCCACCCACGCGACTGCGTTGCTCGAGCATGCATGGCATGGCGTCTACAAATTACCAACTAAAAAACCCACAATAACCTCTAGATACTCTGCTATTAGAGAGTAATACTAAAAACCATAATTTAACTTGTATGTATATAACATTACTAAAGGTGTAAATAAGAAATTAAGTACAATCAATAAGCAGGAATAGTTACAAGGGTGAATCAGTGACGCTAGCTGGATACACTGCACGCATTACTGGAACATCCCAAATATGGTCATCCCCCCATGAGACGCCACGGTCTCCCCCCACATGAATAAACATGCAATAGCATTAACAAACATTCAATACAGGCACACTACAGCATGCTACATTTAAATTAAACATAACTGGATACAATGTTTATTTAAATAACTGAGGAAAGAAAATAATTGGCACACATATTTATCATGATGAATGTTAGAATCAAATATATGGATTCGTAACAACTACCTTGGGGCACACCTTCGTATTGCTGAAAAGAGGCAGAATTGGGCACCAGGCCTGACTAAAGGAAGCTTTGGAGGAAGAGAGGGAGATTACCACAAAGGCCAAAAAACGAAGTTGATACAGAATATGGTATCTCCAGGTGGTGTCATAAGTCTTTTCCAGGTCAAAAAGGACAGCAACAACGGAGGTCTTCGCAGGAAAAGCAGTACGAAAATTGACCTCCAAGTTCACCAGGACATCAGTCGTGCTGCGGCACTTGCGAAAACAAAATTGAGGAGAGAGAGGTGGTGATGGTGTTCCACGAACCACATCAGACGAACATTTACCATACGCTCAAAGAATTTGCAGACAACTCGTGAGGGAAATAGGGCGGAAGGCCTTAGGAGATGTCCCGAGAGACCCCTGTTTCCAAATAGGAAGTACAACGGCATCAAGCCAGTCCTCGAGGACTGACGACGATTCCCTGACCTGGTTATACAGACTCAGTAACTACCGAGATGTGTAAGGAGGGAGACGGATATGCATCTCATAATGAATGTCATCCAAGCCCGCTGCTGAAGAACAGCAGAGGGATAGGGCAGATTGAAGTTCAGAGAGAGAAGGGATGGTGGAGATGAGTGCGAAAATCTAAGAGATGAGATTCAAAAATGGAAGGATTGAATCCTTCCTTCCTTCCTTCGTAAGGAAGCTTACGAAGCAAGGAAGGATTGAGGAAGAGGAGAACCTGAGCTAACAGTAGAAAATTGGGAACCCAGTTCGGTTGCGACCTTCACTGGGTCCGCCACAAGAGTATCACGGAGGTGAAGGACCGATGAGACATCTGGAACGAACTTACCTGATATCTTGCGGATATGCTTCCAGATCTGCGGCAGAGGAGTATCGGACGTAATGGTGGAAACACAAGATTTCCAACTCTCACGTTTAGCTGTAAGGATGGTCCTACGGGCCACCGCACTTGCCTTCCGAAACAAAATAAAAGAATCAGGTGTCTGCCGGCGTATGTATTTCTTCCAGGCTGCACGCTTACAGCGCACAGCCCAAGGACAGTCCGCTTTCCACCATGGAACGCAGTTCCGCGTGCCCTGGGAGGTAGAGTGAGGAATAGAGCGGAGGGGAGCATCGAAGATGGTGTCATGAAAAAGGAGGAGGGCACGAGGGAGAGGCATAGTGGAGAGGTCGGAGAAAGTAGCATGGAGGGTAAATAGGTTCCAGTCAGCCTTTGCAAACTGCCACCTAGGGAAGGAAAGGGGGAGGGTGAAAAAAGAAAAAGGTAACAAGGATGGGGAAATGGTCACTGTTATGGAGGTCATCAAGAACCAGCCATGTGAAATCTAAGTAAAGGAACGACGAGCATAGAGAAAGATCAAGACAGGAAAGGGTGCGAGTGCAAGAGTCCACATGAGTGGGTTCACTAGGATTTAGAAGAGACAGGGAAGAAAAGAGAGGACAAACTGTTTGAGAAGGCAGCCTCGAGTGTTTGTCTGAACATCACCTCAGAGGACATGTCGACAGTTGATATCACCCAACAGGAGCACCGGATCTGGCAAGGAGTCCAGTAGGTGTTTAATATCAGGAAGAGAAAGTGGGACATTTGAGGGGAGAGAAATGGAACAAACAGTATACCATTTACTCAAAGACACGGGCAGCAGAACATTGGATAGGCGATTGAAACAGTAGGGGGACGAAGGAAATATCAGTACGAATCAAGATAGCAGTAGAGTTATGAGTTCCAGCAAAAGCTGGGGGGGGGGAGAGAAAGGAATAACCACGAAAGTGACCAGGACGAGCACCAAGCATCGGCTCCTGGAGACGCACACAAAATTTTCCTTTGAAGAATAGACATTGGCAAAAAGAACGGACAGCAACAGAGAACAATGAAGAAACAATAGTAAAGAAGAACATAGCATATTAAATTAGCTCAGGATCTGGATCAGCGATGTCAGGGTTAAGAGGCATGGGTAAACTGAGTATGGATGGAGTGAAGGGAGCGGGACGACAGATCAGAGGCAGACGGGTAGGGTCTGGAGGAGGAGGAGGAGACAACCGAGAGGGGCGGTCAAGGACAGCAGGAAGGGGGTGGGGGGCATAAACTGGGAAGCGCACCTCAACTAGGGCAGCAACCGAGAGGGAATCAGAGGCTGAAGATACCGCCATAGCTGGAACGACCACCGAAATGGGAGGAGATGGAGCGAGTGTGTCAGCGGTATAGGGGGCGAGAATGAAAGCGATGCCTTCTTACCTGCCCCCCTCCCTGTCTGGCCCGTTGTCGACGTGAGGGGGCTTAGTAGGAGGTCGCCGGAGTGTGATGCTCCATGGGTCAGCCCTCTGTCCTTTTGCAGCGTTATGCTCCTGTTGCTGTCTTTACCAATTGTGCCAGACATCTTTTCCTTTTCCTCGTGTTTCATATTTCTCCCCCCCCCCCCTCTTCTCCTTTCGAATTGTCATTTCCCGCCGACCTTTTGCCTGTTTTGGTCATTCTTTCGGCCTTCTTTTGTTTTGATGCCCGGGTATTTGAGGAGGCATACTCCTGCACCCATAGAACTGTAGTACCCAACGGCTCGAGCGAGGGGAACCTTTTATTGTCAATCCTCCTTTCATCACTGAACCCGATGACGATGGACTGACGGTTCTTAAAGTGGTGTTTGTGGGGCATATACTCACGACGCACCCCTGGGGGGCCCCGGCATGATCGGCAATAAATCTCTTGTTGGGTGTCCTGCCTCTAATTGTGGCTCCGAGGTGGGTGTGGGGGCACATTCGTGAATTAAAGTCTTTCCTCTTTTGTATGTCGATTATTGTTCCTCTTATACCTTCTCGGGCCCGTGGGGGGGGGGCCGTGGGGAGGGGGAGCGACCAAGCCCCCGAGTCGGCCTGTGTTGGAAGACCGGGCTCTGTAGCCCCCGCTGCATTGGGCTCCGACCTTGCTCCTCCTTTGACCCTCCTGACTACTCCCCTCCCTCCTTTGTGACTGGGTTGAGCCCCAAGCCCCCAGTGGTGACCACCACGTCCCCTGGCATGGCTCAGTCTCTAGTTGTGACTACTGCGCCTTTTAACACCTCTCTCTCTCTCTCTGCGGGTTCTCAACACCGTCCTCACCACGGCCGCACTCGCTCGATTCCTTCCCATACTGATGGGTGTCAAGCATTCTTTGATCCCACTTCGTGGGCCAAATACTTTGATCTCTCTCTTGATTCTACGCCTCCTGACAATTTCTCCCTCCATAGGCATCTTGTTGATTCAGTAGATACCTGTTACCTTCAACCCCACCCGTCTCGGTACACGTGTCAGTTGCTGGTGCTCCTCACCAGGAGGAGGAGAAGGATGGGAAGGAGACGTGGAAGAAGACACAGGAGACATGACAGACTGGGTAGAAAGAAGGGGAGCTCCAGACAGAGAGCCATGAGTGGGACCCTTGGGGACAGAACTCAAAGGAACAGAGGAGGAGACGGTGGACGTGTCTGGGTCTAAGGCCTGGAAACGGTTGTGAGACTGAGGAAGGCGGGAAGGACGAGGAGAGGAAGAGTGCAACGTGGCCCCTCGCCACAGGAAAAGACAAACGTTCCCGGTGCTTCAAGTTGAGGACGGCTGCCTCAAGCTTGTAATTTATACACACGCGGGAGAAGGTAGGGTGGGTCTCACCACAATTGAGGCAGCGTGCCTTTAGGAGAAGTGCACTCCGACTTTGAGTGACTTTCGTCCCCCACACACAGGACAGAGAGAAACAGTACCGGAGCATCGGACGGCTCCATTCCCAAACCACAAGCACTTATTAAAGAGCCGAGGAGAGGTAATGTACTCCTGGACGGAGCACCTGGTACCAGCAAGAATGACAGAAGGCAGAAGGGTCCTACCATCAAAGGTAATTTTTACAACCCGAAGGGGTTGACGGCGACAACCACGAGGGGGACGAGTAAACGTGTCGACCTGGAGAACAGAATGGCCCTGGGCTTCGAGGATATGCCGAATATCTTCACGGCAGTCCTGGAGATTCCGAACACCGGTTGCAACATGGGGTGGGAGAAGAATAGTGCCAACACTGGTATTCAACCGAGCGTTCTCGGAGACCCGAACAGGGGTCTCGCCAAGGCAGGATAAGGTGGCCAAGGGGAAGGTTGCATCCGGAGGAGCAGCAGCAACAACATGTGTACCCAGACGGGTGGGGTTGAAGGTAACAGAGACATCTACTGAAGCAACAAGATGCCTATGGAGGGAGAAATCGTCAGGAGGCGTAAAATCAAGAGGGAGGAGATCAAAGTATTTGGCCCATGATGCGGGACCTAACAAGGCTTGATATGTATCAGTACGGGAAGGAATTGAGCGAGTGCGACCGTGTCGAGGACGGCGTTGAGAACCCCCAGAGAGAGAGAGGGGTTAAAAAGCGCAGTAGTCACAACTAGAGACTGAGTCGTGCCAAGGGACGAAGTGGTCACAACTGGGGGCTTAGGGCTCAACCCAACCACAGAGGAGGGAGGGGAGCCGAGGGGGGTAGTCAGGAGGGTCAAAGGAGTAGGAGCAAGGTTGGGGCTCAATGCCGCGGGGGCTACAGAGCCCGGTCTTCCAACACAGGCCGACTCCAGGGCTTGGTCGCCCACTCCACGAGCCTGAGAAGGAAAAAGAGGAACAGTAATCGACATAGAGACGGGAAGAAAGACATTCATTCACGAATGTGCCCCCACATCCACCACGGAGCCACAATTAGAGGCAGGGCACCCAACAAGAGACATGTTGCCGATCTTGCCGGGCCCCCCCCTCCCCCCGCCTCCTGCAGCCGCCCAACAAGCCCCCTCACGGCAACAACGAACAGGACAGGGAAGGGAAGATGTTCGTTCCCGATGTCTCGCCGGTCCTTCACCTCCGTGGTACTCCTGTGACGGACCCGTTGCAGGTCGCTACCGAACTAGGTTCCCACTTTTCTTCTGTTAGCTCTGGTTATCATCTTTCCTTCTTCGTAAACTTGTCCTTGAATCTCGTCCTTTAGATTTCTGTACTCATCTCCGACTTCCCGATAACGATCCCTTCTCTCTCTCTCTCTCTCTCTCTCTCTCTCTCTCTCTCTCTCTCTCTCTCTCTCTCTCTCTCTCTCTCTCTCTCTCTCTCTCTCTCTCTCTCTCTCTCTCTCTCTCTCTCTCTCTCTCTCTCTCTCTCTCTCTCTCTCTCTCTCTCTCTCTCTCTCTCTCTCTCTCTCTCTCTCTCTCTCTCTCTCTCTCTCTCTCTCTCTCTCTCTCTCTCTCTCTCTCTCTCTCTCTCTCTCTCTCTCTCTCTCTCTCTCTCTCTCTCTCTCTCTCTCTCTCTCTCTCTCTCTCTCTCTCTCTCTCTCTCTCTCTCTCTCTCTCTCTCTCTCTCTCTCTCTCTCTCTCTCTCTCTCTCTCTCCTCTCTCTCTCTCTCTCTCTCTCTCTCTCTCTCTCTCTCTCTCTCTCTCTCTCTCTCTCTCTCTCTCTCTCTCTCTCTCTCTCTCTCTCTCTCTCTCTCTCTCTCTCTCTCTCTCTCTCTCTCTCTCTCTCTCTCTCTCTCTCTCTCTCTCTCTCTCTCTCTCTCTCTCTCTCTCTCTCTCTCTCTCTCTCTCTCTCTCTCTCTCTCTCTCTCTCTCTCTCTCTCTCTCTCTCTCTCTCTCTCTCTCTCTCTCTCTCTCTCTCTCTCTCTCTCTCTCTCTCTCTCTCTCTCTCTCTCTCTCTCTCTTTCTCTCTCTCTCTCTGAACTTCGGTCTGCCCTGGCCCTCTGACGTTCTACGCCGGCGGGATCCGATGGCATTCATTATGAGATGCTTCGTCATCTCCCTCCGTGCACGTCTCAGTATTTACCGAGTCTGTATAATCGGATCTGGGAGTGGTCGTCAGTCCCTGAGGACTGGCTCGATGCCGTTGTCCTCCCTGTTCGCAAACCAGGGTCTCTGGGGACTTCCCCTAAGGACTTTCGCCTTATTGTCCTTACGGGTTGTGTCTGCAAACTCTTTGAACGTATGGTTAACGTTCGTCTGATGTGGTTCTTAGAACATTATCACCACCTCTTCCCTTCTAAATTTGGTTTCCGCAAGTGCCGCAACATAACAGATGTCCCGGAGAACTTGGAGGTCTATATTCGTACTGCTTTTGCTGCGAAGACCTCCATTGTTGCCGTCCTTTTTGACCTGGAAAAGGCTTACGACACCACTTTGCGATATCATATTCTGTCCCAACTTCATTCTTTTGGCCTTCGTGGTAATCTATCTCTCTCCCTCCAACGCTTCCTCTCTCGTCGTTCCTTTTGGGTGAGGCTTGGTACCGCTCTCTCTGCCTCTTTTCAGCAATGCGAGTGTGTGCCCCAAGGTAGCGTTCTGAGCACTACTCTTTTTCTGGTTCCTCTCAATGGTCTTCTTTTCTCTCTTCCTTCTGGCGTCTTCTCCGCTCTCTATGTCGACGATCTTACCCTTTGCTTTCGGGGCGATGATTCGCCTCTCCTTCAGCGCCGGCTTCAACTTGCAATTGATGCCGTGTCGTCTTGGGTCACCGATCATGACTTCAGGTTCTCTACATTTAGGACTTGTGCTATGATTTTTACTCGGAAGCGTGTCGTTCTTCGCTCTTCTTTGTCGCTTTATGGTCACCCTATTGTGTACAAGAATTCCGCCAAGCTTTTGGGGTTGATTTTTAACACTCGTTTGTCTTGGCCACCCCATATCTCTTACCTCCGAGTTGAATGCTCTAAGGCCCTTATCCTCCTTTACGTCTTGTCCCATACTTCTTGGGGAGCGAATAGGCGCACGCTCCTTACTTTACATTCCTCTCTCGTCCTGTCTAAACTCGATTATGGTTGCCCTGCTTACTCGTCTGCTTCTTCTACTCTTCGCCATCTTGATGCTTTGCACCATACTGGGTTGCGCCTCAGTTCTGGTGCCTTTCGTTCGACTCCCGTCCTCAGCTTTGTATGTTGACACGCTTCCTATCTCTCCAGAACCACCGTGATCGCTACTGTTTTCGCTATCTGGCGTGGTCCTTGCAACATCCTTCCTCTCGCCTCTGTCGTGCTTTAGCTTTTACCCCTCCTGCGGTTCCTGTTCCTCTTCACCACCTCCCTCTTTCTGTCCGGTTTGTCAGGGGACATATTTTCCCTGCTCTCTCGTACACTGAATTAAGTACGAAATTGCATAGTGCACCGGTGATGTGCACCGTGATTCAACTTTCTGAATATAACTTTTCCACAGTCGTGTTGGGTGTCGTTGGACAGCCCATGACATTTGCTAGCCATTGATGTCATTCTGATCGCTGTATCAGGTCTGTGAAGGAAATTACAGGAGGGAGTTGATTTCAGAGAAATTTTTGTACAAGTCAAGTGTAGAGAGGGAGGTATGGGGGGTTAACGGCCGTAGACCATCCCCCCTATCACGTGTCCACCTCGTGTGAGGGGGGGGTAGCGTCATGGGGCAGGTGCGCGATTGGCTGAGGGTCTGGGGCCTCAGAAATGCTGAACCGTGATTGGCCAAGACGCTGAGGGGTACCGCATGGTACCTCCAGGCATAGTATTGGCGGGAACGACATTCTTACCTAAGACGCTGCATAGTGAGGCCGACATTTCCCGTGCTAGGCCAAGCATCGGGAAATACCGCCTGCAACGTTACTCAAGTCACGCCTACATCTTGCTATCTTTCCGTGTGCCGTGCGTAAGAATCCGGTAATCGGAAAGGGGCTTGTATCGAGCCGTGTGAACTTGTCATCTAGCCGCGTAATTGTGGGACGCCATCTTAGAGGAACTGGACTGAGTGTGAGGCGTTAATTATCGGGTTACAAAAACGACATCCGCCGTCGATCGTATCTGTGCTTGAAGATACTGCTGTGAGACGTGCCAGAAAAGGTTTCAGTGTTATGAGAGAAACCTTAAATGTTATAATTCTGAGGAACAGTGAAGGACTTCATCTCGGGTCTCGTATACCGTCGTAACACCGTGTAACATCGTATCCTGGGGTACCATGTCAAGTGGAAGGGGCGTGGTACCGCATCCCTGCTGTTGTGCGCAACCTTGGCTGCCTGTGCCGGTGTGTCTGCGCTATCCTGGTCTGTGTGTGTATAGAGCTAAACCCCGTGGTCTAGGACCCTGTGCTCCACCTGACCACGTGTAGGAAGTGAGGACGCCTACGTCATCATCCAGCAGCAGCAGTGGGAGTGTGATTGACGTGTATGTGTGAGTGAAAGAGGGGCCCCACATCATTAATGTAAGTACACTGTTTCCGTTTGGGTAATAAAACTCTGAAGCTGGGTTCGCCCCCAGTGGTCCGTCTGTCCTCTGTCCCTGGGACCACCTGGGGAGGTGAATGGGAATTGGAGACGTGTGAGTCTACCCTGTTTGTCATCAAGTTGAGGATTGGGCCCAACTGTGATTTTTGACGTGTGTGAAGACACTGTTACGGTGCCCTCTCCTATTTCTTTCGTTTGCCGGCTTAAAGAGTCATATCAGCTCTCCCTACTGATTCTCTGAGGTTCAGGGAGTCTAATGACATATGTGGCGACCAGACCGGCTGCCATTTAATGGAAGGAGGTTATATTATAAGTTGTAAATAAAGGAAAATTGGCGCCCTGTTATAAAATGAAACAGTATCCCCTACGGCAGATATGACCTTTTGGAAGGGAGACAAGCCGATCGCGGATTGGCCGACGTAGGTCGCGGGCGACAAATCAGGGCCCGCCATGACGTCACCGAGTGCCCCGGGCGGCGCCAACGTCAGAGTTGATCTGACCTGGGAAGCGACAGGACGCGCCTCGGTCTGCTCTCAAGGATTGGAGGCTCTGCAAGCCTTGTTCAGTGGATTGAGCTGGCCTTCGCTGCCCATCGCAGTTATTGGAGACCCTGCGCTTCTGGGAAGCCAAAGAGGAACCAAGTTCAGTGAGCAGAGAAGTGCCAAACTTGGAAAATAGTCGGCGACGACGCTGGGCGGCGCCGCTGGCTGGACGTAGAGGTCTGGAAGGTGGGGCGAGCAAGCCCAGCTGTGACTGGGGTCACATCCACTGAGAATCTTGGAAGGACGACACCGTGCCTAGGACAAGGAGCGACGCCCTGTGGGAGAGGCGAGTGTGGGGAAAAATAGTGATTAGCTCAGCGCCCACCGATGAACCTGGATTGGGGCAGCTGAATCTCAGGGATTGGAACGGCGACGACGCGAAGGCTTCACGACACCTGAGGACCTGTGGAACGTCCTGGATCGTCGAGGATCGACCCAAGGAAGCGTGGGAACCTCACACCATCGAGGGACAGGCGTCGTGAGCCAGGAGTGTAAGGTAGATCATTTTTCCCTCCCATTACCCCTTGTATGAGTAGGCTAGTTAGGCCACAATATTTACTTGTGTATGTGGCAGCAAGACTTTATTACTTTAATAGTAGAGTAGGCTGCAAGGCAGCTTGTGTCCAGGACTGTCAGAGAGGACAGTGTGTATGGATGGCAGGACAGTGAAGAAGAGGTGCCGACGTGGTGAAGAGGCCCTCCTGTGAGAGTGTGAGACTCCTGTCTTCCTGCCCATTTGAAGGAGTGTTGGAGGTCGTGGAAGAAGAGGCTGACGATCTCCAGACTCATTATCCATATTCCATATTCATGTATTACTTGTGATTGTGTGTGTGTGTGTTCATGTAATTTGCATCAGTAAATCCACACATTTTATTACTGTGTTTGAGTGTGCCTCCATTTATGATATTTCTCTATGAGCATACATTTCTGGCTACAAACAATATATAATACACCCACTGAACTGCATTGCTGGGGTGCAGATATAATAACCCAGCTGGCGACCTTGCTAAGAGGAAGATAGAGAAGACAGGCGGGAAAGGAGTTCCTGCAACCTTTTTTTTGTCTGGCAGGCAAGGCTCAGGGAGGTTATGGTTATAAGGTAAGCCTGAGTCTTCCTTCACTCCCCCACGGGTCTAGGCCGGAACTGTTAACAGCAGTTTCCCCGTGTTTGACTGAAGGGCTTCCAGGGTGAATCAGTGGCACCCCCTTTTGTGGTGGAAGCAAAGACCTGCGGAGGTGGGCATTGTTGGTTCTATCTTGTGTGACCAAGGAGACTCCGGTGAATCCCGGGAGTCGGAGGGGCTGAGTATTTGGGCCTTTTGAGCCCCTAGCAGTTAAGTGTTAGCAGAGCCCCGGACCGCCCACCCCCACGTGACAACACCTAGTGACACATTCAGAGGTAGGGTAAAGTGAGTTATTTACTTCTATTATTTTTCTACGTGTCGTGTATGTATTCGCTGTAATTTGATTCTCTTTTTCAGCAGTGAAAAGTGGTAACAGGGAGATTTCCCTTGGTTATATATTTTACTGTTGTGTTGTGGTAAAGTGTGAATTATTGGTGGATAATTTACTGGGGGAAGTCATTTACAAGTTTTGCCGTGAGTGGCATGGATGTACTGTGTTGTACTGTGTTGTACCGTGTGTAAACCGTAGACAAGTTTGACTTTGGTGGAAGGCGTTGTGTACTGTGACGGATTCCGTGAGAATTAAAGTCAGTTAACGTCACCGGGGGTCACGATTTACTTAACGAGGTCACTTGTTCGTTGAACATTGTTGTGATTAACGTAGGGACGTGTAAAGGCAACAGTCACAGTGAAGTTCACGCAGTGGAGGAATTGTCAAGTGAAGACTAACGTAGTGTTAACGATTTAACGAGCTGTCGTTAATTGAGGGATTAACGTAAGGGGTTGACGGTCTGCTATGATCGGAGTCAATTGCGCTGTAATTAAGCTTCCGTAATTCGTTGGACTGATCAGCTCTGTCGGCGGACAGAGTGATTAAGCACTCGTAGCTAATTAAAGATAATTAGTAATCGCCACTTAGTGAATTCACCAGGTGTTGATGTTGTTGTTTACACGGTGTATTGGAACATTGTGTGTGGTACAGTAGTCTACCCTCGTTAAGGTAATCTTGTCATAAGACCGGAAGTGAACTGTCAGTTGAGAGACAGTAGGCTTTGTCAATACTCGTCTGTATTAATAGGCTATTGTATTCAGTAATTAATTGGGAATTACTCACCGAATGCTTGACTTTCAAGTTGATGTAATTAATTGATTTACGAGTTATTGCTGCCATTTAAGTGCCGTTGAGACACGTGTGTGTTAACGTAATTGTTTAAATTCAATTAGAGTAACTTTTGTTTTGATTGTCCTGAGAGACAAGTGTTAACGTAAGATTTTTTATAAGGGGTTATCATTCTTGGATTAACCGCCTTGTTACTTGGTACCTCGTTGTGGGCAGCGAGCGCCAGTCAAGTCTTTGTGATTATAGTATTGGTCACCGTGAAGCCGTGACAATATTGATTGCAAGCTTGCGTCACCAGTGGGCACCACTTTGTTCAGTTAGTGTCATTGTTCAGTCAGCGACGACGGGATAAGGAGACCGTGGGTCCATCAGGCTGTTGATTAGCTGTCCTTTAATGTGCCACTGGAGTGACAGTAAAGTAACGTAAATTCACTGTGTAGTAGTTTTAGTTTTGTTTTGTGAATAAATTGTTTTGTTATAGAAACGGTCGTTTACGTCAAACCTTCCAATATTACTGCCCCACATTTCATGTTCTGCAACGCTTTGCCTGCTTATGTTCATATCAAGTCTGTATCTAAAGCTCGAGTCCATTGCACAGCACCACACTTCTATAAATAAGAGGTGAGAATCCGTCGGCTACCCTTTATTAGTTTGTTAACTAGGAGGAGCCAGCGACCTAAGTGACAGGTGTTACCCGAGTGGTTTCGCCTGGCGGTTTGCTCCCGCGGTCCTATGATCTTAGGCTTTAAGATTAAATATCTGCCACTGGCAGCTCTTGCTGTTTAAGGTCTGCCTCTCTTGCGAGGTAGTTGCGATTAACGTAACATCAATAGGACTTAATTCTTTTGATAACTTGTCAAGGAAGAAAATCTCACAGTTCTGGCACCCAACGTGGGGCTGTGTCACTTGGGTTCGAGCCCATGCACGGACTTTTGATCATTAAAGTTAAAAGTTTCAAATTGCAGAACATCGTGGAACAGTATTGTTGGGTGTGTGTTGTCACAGTTGTCACAAGTAGGTACACACCAACACACACTGTCAGTATGTCTGTGGATTTCAGGAAAGAGTACGTGTATCTGTATGTGTCTGTCCATGGCAGGATGCCAGATGATGCGGTTAGTAAGACGGAGAGGGAATGCCGTCAGTACGTGATGGGACACAGGGCCCGGGTGGAGGAGATATGCCAGGCATGGGTCGGTCAGGAGTTGCCAGCACTGCGTGACACTAGGGACACGTCAGAGAGAGAAGCGTCACCTGAAAGGCTTAACGCTAGTTACGCTTCGGCGAACGAAACGCCGGCAAGTGATTTAGGGGATGAGGAAAATCCCCTAGCCGACTTTCGTGTAGTGGACGTGGTAGGATGTGATAGAAGTAGTACGCCTCAGGATCTTAGTGGGAGGTCGCGCCCTCACCAAAGAATTCCAATAGAAACCTTCGTGGCAGGTAGGGTTGCATCAGCAGGTAGGTTGATGCAGGAATCGCCGGCCAGAATGGGGACTGTACAACCCCAGGCGGGATTCACTGTAGACATGCTGCGAGAACAAGCTAGGTTAATGGGTCTCTCGGCAGATGGGATGTCTAAGTTTGTGATGGAAATGTGGAATACCCTTCAGGAGAGAGAGTACCAGTTGGAGATTGCAAAGGTGCAATCCACAGCTGGGAAGGGAAGCCAAACCCAACCCACAGAGCCCGGCCCAGAGGGGCCAGTTGTTAAAATAAAAATGCCTAATCTTATAGCTTTCGATGAGCAAGTGGATTCAATGGATGCATACATTGACCGCTTCGAACGCAGAGCAACGGAAGGGAAGTGGAGTAGGTCAACTTGGGCCCAAGCGCTAGCTTCATTGTTGAAGGGAAGGGCATTAAGTATATACAAGGGTTTGGGAACTCCCATGTGCAACGATTATGATGCCCTGAAGCGAGCCTTAATGAAAGGCTGTGGCATTTCGGCCGATGGAATGATGAGGGCATTCCGTCAGATTAGAGTACGTCAAGGGGAAACGTACCGGGCAATGTTGCAGAGGCTGCAGTCGAGCCTCAAGCGCTATCTTGAGTTGAACAACGCCGTCGTTCCGGAAGACAATACGTTGTTTGAACTGATGACTAGGGAACAGTTCTTGGAGGCAGTGGAACCTGCGCTCCGTGCTAAACTCAAGGAGAATGAGATTGTCTCTAATGAGGCTATGGCAGAATGTGCCGACAGGTGGGCTGAGGCACACAGACCTAGACAAGGAGGTTCATCTGTGAACCGACGTCATGACCAAGCCTCAGGGAGCGGGGATAGGCCTAAAGAGAGTAAGTCTAGAGTAAGCCATAAGCCACACAAGGTCAGTGGACCCCGCTGTTTTACTTGCGGCCAGCCAGGTCACAAGGCAGCACAGTGTAAGAAGAGCAAGCGTGCAGAAAAGGGGGGAACACACGCACAAATTGCTGGTCTGGGTGCCCACGAGGGAGGTGATCCTCTGGAGCACACCCTGGAGACAGCAAAAGGTTTAGTTAATGGTAAGTGGACCAAGGTCTTTCGAGACAGGGGAGCTACTACTCATATGGTCCGAGAGAGCCTTGTCGAGCCTGGGAACGAGACAGGCAGAACCATTCATGTAAGATACCCTGATGGTACACAGATGAATATGATCGAGGTATCCCTGACTGTTGACACACCATATGTAAAAGGTAAAATACGAGCGGTGAAATGCAAGGACGCTGTATACGGGTTGTTGTTGGGAAACGCCCCTGGAGTGTCA
The DNA here is from genome assembly GCF_040958095.1 of Procambarus clarkii. Taxonomy (NCBI): domain Eukaryota; kingdom Metazoa; phylum Arthropoda; class Malacostraca; order Decapoda; family Cambaridae; genus Procambarus; species Procambarus clarkii. Next base: position 5,414,247 of record NC_091160.1, read on the forward strand.
AATAGTAAGAGTCGGTCCTGTGGAAGTGACTCACAGAGAACGGGACTCACATCAGCTGGAGGTGACGTCACGCGCCAGTCAGCTGGTAGCCAAGCCATGGCTGCCTCCCCAGCTAAGGAACAGAGGCAGCAGGCGCAAGGAAAACGGGGAAAGCCTGCTCCTTTCTGCCAACAGAAAACGGGAAGAAACTCAAGGAGGTGGGTGGGGGCTCGATCAGCTGATCCAGCCAGGTCCCGCCAACCCCGGGGGTGGGCAAGGGTCACCGCCTCGGAGGTAGATAAGAGGAGAGGGGGAAGACCCCTGGTGACTGTAGGTGTCACTGCTGCTCCCAGGGGGAACAAGGCTTTAGTAGCCGCGGTGACCACACGCGCAATGAGTGCGCAACCCACCAAAGTGGTCAAGCCGCTGAAACTACATTCTTTGAAAGGAGTAAGCACTAAAGAATTCCAGGAAGCCCAAAGGAAAGACCCCACACTCAGGAAGATGAGAGAACATGCCGCAGAGGGTAGGGTCTTCACCATGAATAAGCGCAAGTATAAATACTTGGAGGTTAAGGGTAAGCTAGTGCGCAGGGTGGAAACACCCCAGGACACTTGGGAACAATTACTGGTCCCCAAAGAGCATCGCCTAGCTGTGTTTACTCTCGGTCATGAGGGAGTAATGGGGGGCCACATGGGACATGCTAAGACCAGTGAACGAATTCAGTCATCGTTCTATTGGCCAGGGATGACTGGGGACATACAGCGGTACACTCGGTCGTGTGACGCCTGTCAACGCACCGCTGACAGAGGTAAGGTGCAGCCAGGGAAGCTGAAGCCTTTCCCCATCATTGATCAACCATTTAAGATGGTCAGTGTAGATATAATTGGCCCGATTGAGCCGAGGGCATCAGACGGCAGTAGATATATCCTGACCATGGTAGATCATGCTACTCGGTATCCAGAGGCGGCACCTTTGAAGAATATCGAGACCGTCACAGTGGCGGAAGCATTGGTTGGATTCTTCAGTCGCTTAGGTATACTGGAGAAGATACACAGCGACAGGGGGGCACAGTTCACCAGTGAGATGATGGCGGAAGTAGCTAGGCTACTCATGTTGCAGCCATAATTCACCACACCTTATCATGCTATGGGAAATGGGTTGGTAGAACGGTTTAATGGTACCCTAAAGAGAATGCTCAGGAAGATGTGCATAGAGCAACCCAAAGAGTGGCCAAAGTACATTAACCCGGTACTGTTTGCCTACAGGGAAGTACCCCAGGCAAGTACCCGGTTCTCACCGTTCGAGCTCCTCCGCTGCATGTGTTGAAGAATCTATGGGAGGAGGAAGACTGTACCCCAGAAACCAAGACGACGTATGAGTACGTCATAGATTTGAGGAACCGTCTAGAAGAGACGTGTCAGATATACAATACAATACAATACAATTTTATTTAGGTAAGGTACATACATACAATAAATTTTTACAAGGATTGTTTGACTTATAGGTAGAGCTAGTACATACAATGCCTAAAGCCACTATTACGCAAAGCGTTTCGGGCATGATAAACTTAAATGACAAGCTTAATACTAATTGAGCATAATGAGTAGAATGAAAACAAGAAATGAAAACATAGATGAAAAAGCAGCACAAATACAATTATGTCGACAAACAGCGCTTTTTAAAGAAAAAAAACAGACATTGGTTGACAATAGAAGGGTAAGGTAGGTTACAGGGAATTTATTAGGTATAGCTTCACTTTTAACTTAAACTGGTTGAGAGAGGTACAGTCTTTAACATGGTTGGGAAGGTCATTCCACATTCTGGGCCCCTTGATTTGTAGAGCATTTCTAGTTTGATTAAGTCGTACTCTAGGAATATCAAAACTGTATTTATTTCTGGTGTGATGCTCATGGGTTCTGATACAACCTTCTATGAAGCTTTTGAGATCAGGATTGGCATTATAGTTTAGCGTTTTATATATGTATAATACACATGAGAGAATGTGCAGTGACTTAATGTCTAACATATTCAGAGATTTAAGTAGGGGTACCGAGTGATGTCTGGGGCCAGAATTGGATATTGTCCTAATAGCAGCTTTGTGTTGAGTAATTAGAGGACGTAAGTGATTTTGGGTAGTAGAGCCCCAAGCACAAATACCATAGTTGAGATATGGATAGATAAGGGAGTAATAGAGAGTCACCAGGGCAGGGCGTGGTACATAATATCTGATCTTAGAAAGAATGCCCACAGTTTTTGAAACTTTTTTTGATATGTTTAGAATGTGTCCCTGGAAATTCAGCTTGTGGTCAATGAGAATGCCAAGGAATTTGCCATCTAATTTGTTACAAATTTGGGTATTGTTTATTTTGAGATTTATTTGATTAGAGGATTTATTGCCAAACAGAATATAGAAGGTTTTGTCAATGTTAAGGGTGAGTTTGTTGGCAGTTAGCCACAGATGGACTTTATTTAGCTCAGTATTTACTGTGGCATTTAGAGCAAGGGGATCAGGACTGGAGTAAATGAAGGTTGTGTCGTCAGCAAATAGAATTGGTTTGAGGTGTTGGGAGGCATTTGGAAGGTCATTAATGTAGATGAGAAAGAGGAGAGGGCCAAGTATGCTGCCCTGGGGAACACCAATGTTGATGGGTAGGGTGGGAGAAATTGTATTATTCACAGAAACATATTGGAGCCTGTCAGTAAGGTAGGATTTGAGGTATTGTAGGGAGTGTCCTCTGACTCCATAATGATGTAATTTACGTAGAAGGTTTTGGTGGTTGACAGTATCAAAAGCTTTACGCAGGTCCACAAACAAACCAACAGGGAACTCATTTTTATCAAGAGCTGTATGAATCGAGTTAACCATACTAATAAGTGCATCGTTAGTGCTTTTTTTGGGTCTGAAGCCATATTGGCAGGGGCTAAGTATATTGAGTTTGGCTAGATATGAGTAAAGCTGCTTATAGATTAGTTTTTCAAAAATTTTTGACAAGTTTGGCAGGATAGATATAGGTCTGTAGTTGTTAACATCTGTGAGATTACCACATTTGTGGACAGGCATTACTCTCGCTTTTTTTAGAATATCTGGGAAGGTTTGGAGTTCAAGTGACTTGTTGAAGAGCAAAGCAATAGCAGGGGCTAAAGATCTGGAGGCTTTTTTGTAAATTAAAGTTGGTATCTCCTCAAGGGCACCAGACTTGGTTTTAAGGGAAAGGATTATCTCATTGACGTCAGTGGAATTAATAGGCTTTAGGTACAGAGACTGTGGATAGTTACCTGAAAGATAGTCATTAATGTCTGTACTGGAAGATGGAATATCATTTGCAAGGGATGAACCAATGGAAGAGAAGAACCTATTGAACTCAATAGCAGAATCAGAGGCTGAAAGCTGACCATCGTTATTAGACAGGAGAGTCGGTTTGTTATTTAAAGACTTCTTTGATCCCAATATTTGAGAAATTGTTCTCCAAGTTTGTTTAATGTTGCTCTTTATTTGGGTAAATTTATCTTCGTAGTATTTAGATTTGGCTCGTCTAATTATCTTGGACAGCAATAATGAGTAATTCTTTGAGAATTCTTTGGAGACAATTCCTAACCTATACTTCTTCTCAAGGTCATGTTTTTTATTAATAGATTTAAGTATTCCCTTTGTAACCCAGGGATTGTTAAGCCTTTTGGTTGTGACTTGTTTTGTAAGCATAGGACAGTGGGTATTATAAAGGCTAAGAGTTTTTTGAAGAAAAGATTGCACTGCTAGGTTGATGTCCACTATGTTACCTAACTCGGACTCCCAGTTGACATTATCAGCAGCAGTTATAAAATTGTCTATAGCAGTTTCATTGTGTAGTCTAAAACGTATCACTCTTGACTCAAGAGGTGGTTTGCTAATGTTAGTTAAGAGAAATGTGGGGTAATGATCTGTAGTGCTATCGGTGATTATACCTGAAGTAAGCGGAGAGGTTATGTTTGTCCAGATGTGATCGAGCGTCGTGGCAGTGCTATCAGTGATTCTAGTAGGTCTAGTGATTAAGGGTATGAGGAAGCAGGAATTCATACAGTTGAGGAAGCTAACAGCAGTGGGGTGTTCAGGCTCGCAGAGGTCAATATTAAAGTCCCCTGCGATAATTAGGTGGTTTTTGTTCAGTCTGTTATCAAGTATTAGATTTCTAAGGTTTGAGTTGAATTCGGACACATCAGTGTTAGGAATTCTATAAACTGCACCCACAGTCAGGACAGACTCGGCACCCTTGACTCTGAAGCTGGCGAAGATATACTCCCCATAGCAGTCTCTGGTTCTAATTTCTTTTAAGCATGTTAGTTCTTGGTGGTAGTAAAGAGCAGTGCCACCACCTCTCTGAAGTTGACGACAGTTGTGAATTGCTGAGTAGTTAGGCATGTTAAAGAGCTGAGTAGTATCCTCTTTCAACCATGTTTCAGTAAGTATAATAAAAGAGAATTTGTTGTCAATAGCTTCAATCAAGGCACTAACATCATCGAAGTGTTTACCTAGGGATCTAACGTTCAAATTGATTACAGAGATATTGTGATTATGAGTTAATACATTGTTTACATCATGTGCTGCAAAATATCCGCAATTTAGATCATTAAAGTGATAATTGTCATAGATAGTGGATAAGAGGTTAAGTTCAGGGTCTATACTTGTCTGCATAAAAAAAGCTGATTGCAGGAAAAACAAGGGAAAAAAGGCAAATAACAAGGTAGAAATAAGCTATAAAATAGGGGAAAAAATGTACACAATACAGTACAAAGCAAACTCAAAAGGGGCTTACAGGGGTACAATGGAGTAAGGGAGTATGGCTAGGCTAGGCAACCTAGGTAATAAATGAGATTAACGAAAAAACATATAAACATGGACTATACAAAACACAAGATATAGAAATACAAAACAAAAATATAAACAAGACTAAGCAATACAAAAACAAATTGAGCAAAAATGAAAAATGAGGTAGATTGCTTACAAGTACTCTCAGGTACACTGTAAGTAACAATTTGCAATTTGAGATGCAGGCAAAGCCAGGGGTACAATGGAGTAAGGGAGCATGGCGAGGCTAGGCAACCTAGGTAATAAATGGAATCAAAGAAAAGTTGAATAATAAGCATAGGCAAATTTAAGCTAATGATTATTAACTATAAATAGTTCAGTTATGACTGTATAATTAATAAGACCTGAAGAACTATTTATGCACTCAATTGTTGGCCAGGGAGGAACTCGCCAAGGCTAAGGAGTACCAGAAGAGCAGGTACGACCAGAAGGCCAGGGAGAGGAAGTTTAAGGTGGGAGATAAAGTACTCCTACTCCTCCCTACAAGCAGGAACAAGCTCCTGCTACAGTGGAAGGGACCCTTCACCATCACTCATTGACGTACGTCGTATGCATAAGGGGGGTCAATAAGAAGTACCATGTTAACATGTTAAAACGCTATGAGGAACGCGATGATGCGTCATCTAGGTCGGAGGAGAGTGAAGATAGTGTCTCTCCCGGTAGTCCATCCCAGGGTGTTGCTAGTGTGTCCGGTATGACACAGACTGAAGCCGGAGCTGCAGAGCTTGGGGTTCAGCCTAGCTTCGAGGCGTCGAGCCGGCTAGAGCCTGGCCCTGGAGCCGAGCACTCTGCGCCTAAGTCAGGTAACACTACCCAGGACGAATCGGAGGAGTCACCCCAAGTCTCTCAGGGCGACGACGCATAGAAAACGGAGTCTCCACCCACCACTACCCAGCCGGAAGTGAGCTGTCAAGTGCACCATCGAGCTGGTAAAATGGTGGGGTGTATTTCGCTTCCAGTGAAATAAACCCTTAGTGGGAGGTTGATGTCAGAAGACATATTTTCCCTGCTCTCTCGTGCACTGAATTAAGTACGAAATTGCATAGTGCACCGGTGATGTGCACCGTGATTCAACTTTCTGAATATAACTTTTCCACAGTCGTGTTGGGTGTCGTTGGACAGCCCATGACATTTGCTAGCCATTGATGTCATTCTGATCGCTGTATCAGGTCTGTGAAGGAAATTACAGGAGGGAGTTGATTTCAGAGAAATTTTTGTACAAGTCAAGTGTAGAGAGGGAGGTATGGGGGATTAACGGCCGTAGACCACCCCCCCTATCACGTGTCCACCTCGTGTGAGGGGGGGGGGTAGCATCATGGGGCAGGTGCGCGATTGGCTGAGGGTCTGGGGCCTCAGAAATGCTGAACCGTGATTGGCCAAGACGCTGAGGGGTACCGCATGGTACCTCCAGGCATAGTATTGGCGGGAACGACATTCTTACCTAAGACGCTGCATAGTGAGGCCGACATTTCCCGTGCTAGGCCAAGCATCGGGAAATACCGCCTGCAACGTTACTCAAGTCACGCCTACATCTTGCTATCTTTCCGTGTGCCGTGCGTAAGAATCCGGTAATCGGAAAGGGGCTTGTATCGAGCCGTGTGAACTTGTCATCTAGCCGCGTAATTGTGGGACGCCATCTTAGAGGAACTGGACTGAGTGTGAGGCGTTAATTATCGGGCTACAAAAACGACATCCGCCGTCGATCGTATCTGTGCTTGAAGATACTGCTGTGAGACGTGCCAGAAAAGGTTTCAGTGTTATGAGAGAAACCTTAAATGTTATAATTCGGAGGAACAGTGAAGGACTTCATCTCGGGTCTCGTATACCGTCGTAACACCGTGTACCATCGTATCCTGGGGTACCGTGTCAAGTGGAAGGGGCGTGGTACCGCATCCCTGCTGTTGTGCGCAACCTTGGCTGCCTGTGCCGGTGTGTCTGCGCTATCCTGGTCTGTGTGTGTATAGAGCTAAACCCCGTGGTCTAGGACCCTGTGCTCCACCTGACCACGTGTAGGAAGTGAGGACGCCTACGTCATCATCCAGCAGCAGCAGTGGGAGTGTGATTGACGTGTATGTGTGAGTGAAAGAGGGGCCCCACATCATTAATGTAAGTACACTGTTTCCGTTTGGGTAATAAAACTCTGAAGCTGGGTTCGCCCCCAGTGGTCCGTCTGTCCTCTGTCCCTGGGACCACCTGGGGAGGTGAATGGGAATTGGAGACGTGTGAGTCTACCCTGTTTGTCATCAAGTTGAGGATTGGGCCCAACTGTGATTTTTGACGTGTGTGAAGACACCTAGTGACACATTCAGAGGTAGGGTAAAGTGAGTTATTTACTTCTATTATTTTTCTATGTGTCGTGTATGTATTCGCTGTAATTTGATTCCCTTTTTCAGCAGTGAAAAGTGGTAACAGGGAGATTTCCCTTGGTTATATATTTTACTGTTGTGTTGTGGTAAAGTGTGAATTATTGGTGGATAATTTACTGGGGGAAGTCATTTACAAGTTTTGCCGTGAGTGGCAAGGATGTACTGTGTTGTACTGTGATGTACTGTGTTGTACTGTGTTGTACACCGTAGACAAGTTTGACCTTGGTGGAAGGCGTTGTGTACTGTGAAGGATTCCGTGAGAATTAAAGTAAGTTAACGTCACCGGGGGTCACGATTTACTTAACGAGGTCACTTGTTCGTTGAACATTGTTGTGATTAACGTAGGGACGTGTAAAGGCAACAGTCACAGTGAAGTTCACGCAGTGGAGGAATTGTCAAGTGAAGACTAACGTAGTGTTAACGATTTAACGAGCCTTCGTTAATTGAGGGATTAACGTAAGGGGTTGACGGTCTGCTATGATCGGAGTCAATTGCGCTGTAATTAAGCTTCCGTAATTCGTAGGACTGATCAGCTCTGTCGGCGGACAGAGTTATTAAGCACTCGTAGCTAATTAAAGATAATTAGTAATCACCACTTAGTGAATTCACCAGGTGTTGATGTTGTTGTTTACACGGAGTATTGGAACATTGTGTGTGGTACAGTAGTCTACCCTCGTTAAGGTAATCTTGTCGTAAGACCGGAAGTGAACTGTCAGTTGAGAGACAGTAGGCTTTGTCAATACTCGTCTGTATTAATAGGCTATTGTATTCAGTAATTAATTGGGAATTACTCACCGAATGCTTGACTTTCAAGTTGATGTAATTAATTGATTTACGAGTTATTGCTGCCATTTGAGTGTCGTTGTGACACGTGTGTGTTAACGTAATTGTTTAAATTCAATTAGAGTAACTTTTGTTTTGATTGTCCTGAGAGACAAGTGTTAACGTAAGATTTTTTATAAGGGGTTATCATTCTTGGATTAACCGCCTTGTTACTTGGTATCTCGTTGTGGGCAGCGAGCGCCAGTCAAGTCTTTGTGATTATAGTATTGGTCACCGTGAAGCCGTGACAATATTGATTGCAAGCTTGCGTCACCAGTGGGCACCACTTTGTTCAGTTAGTGTCATTGTTCAGTCAGCGACGACAGGATAAGGAGACCGTGGGTCCATCAGGCTGTTGATTAGCAGTTCTTTAATGTGCCACTGGAGTGACAGTAAAGTAACGTAAATTCACTGTGTAGTAGTTTTAGTTTTGTTTTGTGAATAAATTGTTTTGTTATAGAAACGGTCGTTTACGTCAAACCTTCCAATATTACTGCCCCACATTTCATGTTCTGCAATGCTTTGCCTGCTTATGTTCATATCAAGTCTGTATCTAAAGCTCGAGTCCATTGCACAGCACCACACTTCTATAAATAAGAGGTGAGAATCCGTCGGCTACCCTTTATTAGTTTGTTAACTAGGAGGAGCCAGCGACCTAATTGACAGGTGTTACCCGAGTGGTTTCGCCTGGCGGTTTGCTCCCGCGGTCCTATGATCTTAGGCTTTAAGATTAAATATCTGCCACTGGCAGCTCTTGCTGTTTAATGTCTGCCTCTCTTGCGAGGTAGTTGCAATTAACGTAACATCAATAGGACTTAATTCTTTTGATAACCTGTCAAGGAAGAAAATCTCACACGGTTATCTCGCCTACAGGATTCTCTTTCCGTTCGTATTTCTGATGTTTCTCCTCGTGTTGTTCCTTCTTTGCCCCCATGGAGGGTCCCTCTTCCGCGGTTTTGTACATCCTTGACCCGTATCACTAAATCTTTTACCCCTCCTACGGTTCTAAAACGCCTTTTCCTGGAGCACTTTTCTTCTCACTCCCGCTCCGTTTCTGTCTTCACCGATGGGTCTAAGTCAGCGGACGGTGTTGGCTACTCTGTTGTTTTTCCTGATCGCACTTATATGTGTCGCTTCCCTCCGGAGACTAGCATCTTTACAGCGGAACTTTATGCTATTCTCTATGCTCTTCGTCTCCTGCTTTCTCGTTGTCAGTCTTCCTTTGTAGTTGTTGTTGACTCTCGTAGTGCCCTAATGGCTCTCGGGTCCTTTAATCCGGTTCATCCAGTAGTTGTCGAGATCCAGCATTGGCTGTTTCTCGTTCACAGTAAATTTAAGTCGGTTGAGTTTTGTTGGGTTCCCAGCCATATTGGTGTGTCTTTAAATGAGCGTGCGGATGCTGCCACCAAGGAAGCTGTCCGCTCTTGTCCCATCTCTCGTAAAGGCATTCCGTATTCCGACTTTTACCCGGTTATCCATTCCTCAGTCCTTACCCGTTGGCAGGCTTCTTGGTTGTCTGTTACTGGTAACAAGCTACGTACTCTTAAATGTTGTGTTTCCTCGTGGCCGTCCTCCTTCCACCGTAACCGGCGGTGGGAAACAGCTCTGGCGAGGTTGCGTATTGGCCATACTCGCTTAACCCATGGTCACTTGATGGAGCGCCGCCCTGCTCCTTATTGTCCTAGTTACATTGTCCCTCTTACGGTCGTGCATGTCCTTCTTGAATGTCCTGACTTCCAGGACGAGCGTGTGTCTTGCTTTCCGACCGCCCCTCGCGGTCGCCTGTCCCTCGATAGAATTCTTAGTGACTCGGATACTTTTGATATCGTTCGCCTTATGCGTTTTTGTTCTCGTATTGGCATCCTTGGTGATATTTAGCGCCCTCTAATTATTTTGCATATTTGATGGTGCTACATAGCCTTCCTGGTTTGGTGCCTTCTTTTGATAATTACTTACTTAATTGCATTGTCCTTCTTATGGTCGTGCATGTCCTTCGTGAATGTCCTGACTTCCTGGACGAGCGCATGTCTTACTTTCCGACCGCCCCTCACGATCACCTGTCCGTCAATAGAATTCTTGGTGACTCGGATACTTTTGATATCGTTCGCCTTGTGCGTTTTTGTTCTCGTATTGGCATCCTTGGTGATATTTAGCACCCTCTGATTATTCTGTGCATTTGATGGTGCTACATAGCCTTCCCGGTTTGGTGCCTTCTTTTGATAATTACTTACTTACTTACACCACCTTAAATTAAGAACATTGTATACAACACTATTAAAACAAATTATACAGTACCATGAGATCATTGGATGTAATATCTTGAGAGCATTGTTTAGTGCACCACGATAACATTTTGTTCAGTATCAGAGCGTGTGGGGGGTGTTGGGTGTTTTATATAATGAATCTTGGCTATTTGACCCCTCCTGATACTATCTTATCGCCGAACAGAGAAACCCAACCACGCCCTGACAGATAAATGACCGACCACGACAGCCTCGCTTCTGCTGCCGTCAGTCGACCAGCAATGGACACTGGAGGGCTTGCAATTATTTGGGGGATCACAGTGGTAAGCGTCTGGTTCAGGGAGAGGGGGTTCAACGGCACCTTTATACAGGGGTTCGGCTCACACTGCCTAGTTGTCATGAGTACACACCCGCTCTCAAGAAGCCGTGATTCCCAGCACTCTCCTTACTGTGGGATGATCTCTCAATCCCCCTTAGTTATAGTCCACTATCACCCAAGTTATAGCCGTGTCTTTCTCTCTCTCACTTGCCAGGAAGCCTCACCAGAACTAGAGTAAAAACCAGCCAACATATGAGACATTTAATGCACACATATACAAGAACAGTTATATTACTATGCAACTCCTTAGGCTGCTTATCAGTTGGTAGCAGCCCAATATTCCCCTTTAGTCTTCATCCTATAATCGTACTAGGTTGCTGCTCACTCCTCAGTTCACAACCTACTGCATCCTAAATATGCATACTTCTTTTATGTTATACACAACTATATATGTTATACTCTTGTATAACTTCACGAGGTTAACGAATGTCCTCTTGATCCTTAATTCATTATCAACGGCTCAGAGAAAATGCTGATTACCCAGGAGAAGATGGCGACAAACACCGTGTACGTGTCCAGTATGAAGGAAAGTAAATATGCTTACAAGTGCGAAACCCGCTCGTGTATTGAGCACTCAGCACGACCTGTACCCACTCTTTGGATCAACATGATGGCTAGGGGTGGAAGTAGTGCTAATAAATCTGCTTTGTTTGTTGTGTTTCATGCTTTGGGCTTTGTAGCAGATCGAGATATTTTTGAACATATCGTCTATGATTTTGATGATCCTGAGATGATGGAAATGGTAAAGCCATCTATGGACGAAGCCTTTATAATTCAGGAACAGAATGTTGCATTGAACTTTATTGGTTTACTCGGTATTCGACTTGGTGTAACAAAAGAGAAGCGCATAAATTTGCCCGTGAGATTTTGCAGAAAGAAATGTTACCTCACGTTGGTGTATCAGATTTTTGTGAGACAAAGAAGGCATACATTCTAGAGTACATGGTTCACTGGCTTTTGCTTGCCGCTTTAGGTCGACGAGAGCTAGATCATCATGATCACTATGGAAGCAAGAGGCTAGATTTGGCCGGTCCTCTCATAACCTTACTTTCCCGAGGATTATTCCGGAACTTGATGAAAGAAGTTCGTATGCACGCTCAGAAACTCTTAGATAAAGGTCAAGAGTATAGGTTGGATGTTGCAGTTAAGCCTAAGCTGATTTCTGATGGACTGCGATATTCTCTGGCCACGGGTAACTGGACAAAACCATCACTGCCAGAAAATGAGGATGAATTAGATGGTCATCCAAGACGGTTCAGGAAGAGAGATGCCAGTGTATTTTTGAGGGGCTCGGAAACTGGCATTGTGGGCCATGTCATGCTGACTGTGAACGTAGATGGTGATCATTTTATCAAGATTCGTGTAAGGTCTGTACGTATTCCCCAGATTGGTGATTAATTTGCCTCCCGTCATGGACAAAAAGGTATCTGTAGTATTCAGTACAGGGTGGAGGATATGCCTTTTACAGCAGAAGGTATAACTCCTGACACCATTATTAATCCTCATGCCATTCTCTCCCGAATGACAATTGGCCATTTAATTGAAGCTTTACGAGGAAAGCTTGGTGCCAACAAGGGTGAAATTGGTGATGCTACGCCCTTCAGTGATGCCGTGAATGTACAGAAAAATACAATTTGTTACAAGGGTATGGCTACCAATTAAGAGGCAATGAGATTATGTATTGTGGTCACACTGGACGGAAGATGAATGCTCAGATTTTCCTGACTCCTACATATTATCATCGTTTGAAGCATATGGTGTGATGCTCCTTGGGACAGTCCTCTGTCCTTTTCTAGCCTTGTGCTCCTGCTGTCGTCCTCTCCAATTCTGCTGGGCATCTTTTACTTTTTTCTTCTGTTTCGTTTTTCTCCCCCCTCTTCTCCTATCTGCTTGCCGTTTCCTGCCGACCTTTTGCTCGTTCTGGTTCTTCACTTGGACTTCTTATATTTTCACGCCCGGGTGCTTGAGGAGGCATACTCTTGCACCCGTAGAACTGTAGTACCCGACGTCGAGAGCGAGGGGAACCTTTTATTGTCAATCCCCCTTTCGTCACTGAACCCGATCTCGACGGACTGTCGGTTTCTTAAGGTGGCGTTTGTGGGGCGTATACTCACGACGCACCCCTAGGAGGCCCCGGCAAGATCGGCGATAGCTTCTTGTTGGGTGTCCTGCCTCTAATTGTGGCTCCATGGTGGGTGTGGGGGCACATTCATGAATGAATTCTTCTTTTCGTAATGATGATAACCCCTGTTTCGGCTGCTTCTGGTTTACCTTCTCAGGCTCGTGGGGTGGGCGACCAAGCCCCCGAGTCGGTCCGTATTGGAAGACCGGGCTCTGTAGCCTCCGCTGCATTGGGCCCCGACCTTGCTCCTCCTTTGGCCTCTCTGACTCCTTCCCCTGGCTCCCCTCCCTCCTCTGTGGTTGGGTCGAGCCCCAAGCCCCCAGTGGTGACTACCTCGTCCCCTGGCGCGGCTCCTTCTCTAGTTGTAACTACTGCGCCTTTTAACCCCTCTCTGGGGGTTCTCACCGCCGTCCTCGTCACAGCCGCCCTCGCTCAATTCCTTCCAGTTCTGATACCTATCAAGCCTTGTTTGGTCCCGCTTCGTGGGCCAAATATTTTGATCTCCTCCCTCTTGATTCTGCGCCTCCTGACGATTTCTCCCTCCATCAACATCTCGTTGATTCCGTGGATGCCTCCATTACTTTCAACCCCACTCGTCTCGGTACACGTGTCGTTGCTGCTCCTTCTCAGGATGCTGCTTCCCGCTTGGCTGCCTTATCCTGCCTTGGCGAGACCCCTGTTCGGGTCTCGAAGAACGCTTAGTTGAATGCCAGTGTTGGCACTATTTTGCTCCCGCCCCATGTTGCGACCGGTGTTCGGGACCTGCGCGACTGCCACGACGATATTCGACATATCCTTGCTGCCCAGGGCCATTCTATTCTCCAGGTGGACACGTTTACTCGTCCCCCTCGTGGTAGTCGCCGTCAACCCCTCTGGGTTGTGAAGATTACCTTTGATGGTAGGACCCTTCCACCCTCTGTCATTCTTGCTGGTGCCAGGTGCTCTGTCCAGGAGTACATTCCTTCTCCTCGGCTCTGCAACAAGTGCTGGAGGTTTGGGCATGGTGCCCTCCGCTGTTCCAGGACTGTCTCTCTCTGTCCTTTGTGTGGTGGCGAAGGTCACTTTAAGTCGGAGTGCACTTCTCCCCAGGCTCGTTGCCTCATCTGCGGTGAAGCCCATCCTGCCTTCTCCCGTGCGTGTGTCCATTACAAGCTTGAGGCAGCCGTCCTCAACTTCCCAGCAAACACAAATCATCTACACAACGTTCGCCTATCTCTTCCCATAGGTGTGGGAATGATTTGCATTGAGAATGGTGCAGGAGAGCCTTTGAGAAACTTTTACTCAAAAAATCCAAACACAAAGGTTTAATTATAAATAGTTTTTCTACAATTATTTTCTTCCAAATGTAAAACAAATAGTTTTTACATGTTTAAATATAAAATTTATGGTGTTTTTTTGTAAAATTCATTAATAAATTGTGAATGATATATATTGGCTGAGTGAAACCTTTAAAATCCATTTAGTTATAATATGAACAGAAAAAAGTAGTTTTCCAAATTTTCTAAAAATCGCTCTTTTTAACACAATTTTACTCCTTATGCATTCCACTAAACACTAATATCATGTTTAAATATATAATTTATGTATTATTCCCTAAGATAATTTATATAAATTATAAAAGTTGCTGGAAAGTGGTGAGAAAGAATCTGAAAACGTTTTGTTGTCTTATATTGGCGTGTTCTTATTAACTAGAGTGAGTAAGAGTGAGCGAGAGTGGGTAAGAGTGAGTAAGAGTGACTGAAGGTGAGTGAGAGTGCCAGAGAGTGTGTAAGTGTGAGTAAGAGTGAGTATAAGTAAGAGTGACTGAGAGTGAGTAAGAGTGACAGAGTGAGTAAGAGTGAAAGTAAGGGTGACAGAATGAGTAAGAGTGAGAGTAAAGTGATTGAGAGTAAGGGTGAGTATGAGAGTAAGAGTGATTGAGAGTTAGAGTGAGAGTAAGAGTGAGAGTTAGTGAGAGTAAGAGTGATTGAGAGTAAGAGTGATTGAGAGTAAGAGTGATTGAGAGTAAGAGTGATTGGGAGTAAGAGTGATTGGGAGCAAGAGTGATTGAGAGTAAGAGTGATTGGGAGTAAGAGTGAGAGTAAGAGTAAGAATGAGAATAAGTAAGATTGAGAGTAAGAGTGATTGGGAGTAAGAGTAAGAATGAGAGTAGGAGTGATTGAGAGTAGGAGTGATTGGGAGTAAGAGTGATTGGGAGTAAGAGTGATTGAGAGTAAGAGTAATTGAGAGTAAGAGTATGAGAGTAAGAGTGAGAGAGTGAGTATGAATGGGTAAGGGTGACTGAGAGTGAGTAAGAGTGACAGAGTAAGAGTGACAGAGAGTAAGAGTGACAGAGAGTAAGAGTGACAGAGTAAGAGTGAGTATGAGAGTGAGTAAGGATGACTGAGAGAAAGAGTGAGTAATAGTGCGTAAGAGTGATTGAGAGTGATTGAGAGTAGGAGTGATTGAGAGTAAGAGTGATTGGGAGTAAGAGTGATTGGGAGTAAGAGTGATTGGGAGTAAGAGTGATTGGGAGTAAGAGTGATTGGGAGTAAGAGTGATTGGGAGTAAGAGTGATTGGGAGTAAGAGTGATTGGGAGTAAGAGTGATTGAGAGTAAGAGTGATTGGGAGTAAGAGTGATTGGGAGTAGGAGTAAGAATGAGAATAAGAGTGATTGAGAGTAAGAGTGAGTAAGAGTGATTGAGAGTAAGAGTGATTGAGAGTAAGAGTGATTGAGAGTAAGAGTGATTGAGAGTAAGATTGATTTGGAGTAAGAGTGATTGAGAGTAAGAGTGATTGGGAGTAAGAGTGATTGGGAGTAAGAGTGATTGGGAGTAGGAGTAAGAATGAGAATAAGAGTGATTGAGAGTAAGAGTGAGTAAGAGTAAGAATGAGAGTAAGAGTGATTGAAAGTAAGAGTTATTGAGAGTAAGAGTGATTGAGAGTAAGAGTGATTGGGAGTAAGAGTGATTGGGAGTAAGAGTAAGAGTGAGAGTAAGAGTAAGAATGAGAATAGGAGTGATTGAGAGTAAGAGTGATTGGGAGTAAGAGTAAGAATGTGAGTAGGAGTGATTGAGAGTAGGAGTGATTGGGAGTAGGAGTGATTGGGAGTAAGAGTGATTGAGAGTAAGAGTAATTGAGAGTAAGAGTAATTGAGAGTAAGAGTATGAGAGTAAGAGTGAGAGAGTGAGTATGAATGGGTAAGGGTGAGAGAGTGAGTATGAATGGGTAAGGGTGACTGAGAGTGAGGAAGAATGACAGAGAGTAAGAGTGACAGAGAGTAAGAGTGACAGAGAGTAAGAGTGACAGAGAGTAAGAGTGACAGAGAGTAAGAGTGACAGAGAGTAAGAGTGACAGAGAGTAAGAGTGACAGAGAGTAAGAGTGACAGAGAGTAAGAGTGACAGAGAGTAAGAGTGACAGAGAGTAAGAGTGATAGAGAGTAAGAGTGACAGAGTAAGAGTGACAGAGTAAGAGTGACAGAGAGGAAGAGTGACAGAGAGTAAGAGTGACAGAGAGTAAGAGTGACAGAGAGTAAGAGTGACAGAGAGTAAGAGTGACAGAGAGTAAGAGTGACAGAGAGTAAGAGTGACAGAGAGTAAGAGTGACAGAGTAAGAGTGACAGAGTAAGAGTGACAGAGTGACAGAGAGTAAGAGTGACAGAGAGTAAGAGTGACAGAGAGTAAGAGTGACAGAGAGTAAGAGTGACAGAGTAAGAGAGTGAGAGTGATTATGAGAGAGTTAAGAGTGTGAGGTGTGTGAGTGTAGCAGGCCAGGGAGGCAGGATGTGTGGTCACAGGCGAGGCCTAGGCCTCGTCATCTCTAATGTTGGTTTTTATATATATGTTGGATTTTTTGTCCTGTTTCAAATTATAATTATTTAGCAGGAATGTAATAAGATATTGCACAGTATTAATGTGACAATAATATATGCATTATTTCCTTGATAATCAAACTTGTTGTTCAAAGATAATATACAATCTTTGAAGGAAACATTTTGAGAGCGCGAGCTGGCAACACTGGGCTGGTGGGTGAGAGAGACATATGGTTAGTTGTACTCAGACCTTCAGTGGTGAAGGGTGTGTCCCAGCTGGCCGCCACCAGCCGCCACCCGCCGCCACCCGCCACCCACCACCAGCCGCCACCCGCCACCACCCACCACCAGCCGCCACCCACCACCAGCCGCCACCCACCACCAGCCGCCACCCGCCACCACCCACCACCAGCCGCCACCCGCCACCACCCACCACCACCCGCCACCCACCACCAGCCGCCACCCGCCACCCACCACCAGCCGCCACCCGCCGCCACCCGCCACCCACCACCAGCCGCCGCCACCCACCACCAGCCGCCACCCGCCACCCACCACCACCCGCCACCCGCCGCCACCCGCCACCCACCACCAGCCGCCACCCGCCACCCACCACCAGCCGCCACCCGCCGCCACCCGCCACCCACCACCAGCCGCCGCCACCCACCACCAGCCGCCACCCGCCACCCACCACCACCCGCCACCCGCCGCCACCCGCCACCCACCACCAGCCGCCGCCACCCACCACCAGCCGCCACCCGCCGCCACCCACCACCAGCTGCCACCCGCCACCACCCACCACCAGCCGCCACCACCCACCACCAGCCGCCACCACCCACCACCAGCCGCCACCCGCCACCACCCACCACCAGCCGCCACCCGCCACCACCCACCACCAGCCGCCACCCGCCACCACCCACCACCAGCCGCCACCCGCCACCACTCACCACCCGCCGCCACCACCCACCACCCGCCACCCACCACCAGCCGCCACCAGCCACCACCCACCACCACCAGCCACCACCCACCACCAGCCGCCACCCGCCACCAGCCGCCACCCGCCACCAGCCGCCACCCGCCGCCACCCAAAACCACCCGCCACCAGCCGCCACCCGCCACCAGCCACCGCCACCCACCACCGCCACTCACCACCCGCCGCCACCACCCACCACCAGCCGCCACCCGCCACCAGCCGCCGCCACCCACCACCAGCCGCCACCCGCCACCACCCACCACCAGCCGCCACCCGCCACCACCCACCACCAGCCGCCACCCGCCACCAGCCACCGCCACCCACCACCGCCATTCACCACCCGCCGCCACCACCCGCCGCCACCCACCACCCGCCGCCACCCGCCTCCACCCACCACCAGCCGCCACCCGCCACCACCCACCACCAGCCGCCACCCGCCGATACCCACCACCAGCCGCCACCCGCCGCCACCCGCCACCACCCGCCACCAGCCGCCACCCGCCACCAGCCACCGCCACCCACCACCGCCACTCACCACCCGCCGCCACCACCCACCACCAGCCGCCACCCGCCACCGCCACCCACCACCACCACCACCCACCACCACCACCCACCACCACCACCCACCACCACCACCCACCACCACCAGCCGCCGCCGCCACCACCACCCACCACCACCGCCGCCACCACCCATCACAGCCGCCGCCACCACCACCCACCACCACCGCCGCCGCCACCACCCATCACCGCCGCCGCCACCACCACCACCTGCCACCAGCCGCCACCACCGCCCGCTATCAGCCGTCACCGCCCGTTGCCACAGTCGCCACCGCAAGCCGCCACCGCCAGCCGCCACCAGCCCCCCCCACCGCCGATCGTCACCACCTACCACAGCCGCCGCCGCCCGCCACCGCCCGCCACCACCCACCACAGCCGCCACCACCCACCACCCGCCGCCACCACCCACCACCACCAGCCGCCGCCGCCACCCACCACCCGCCGCCACCACCCACCACCACCACCAGCCGCCGCCGCCACCACCACCCACCACCACCGCCGCCACCACCCACCACCACCAGCCGCCGCCGCCACCACCACCCACCACCACCGCCGCCACCACCCACCACCGCCAGCCACCACTACTCATCACAGACGCCGCCACCCGCCACCGCCCGCCACCACCGCCAGACACAGCCGCCAGTGTCCGCCACCGCCGCCACTGTCCGCCACCGCCGCCACTGTCCGCCACCGCCGTCACTGTCCGCCACCGCCGCCACTGTCCGCCACTGTCCGCCACCGCCACCACTGTCTGCCACCGCCACCACTGTCCGCCCGCCGCCACCACTGTCCGCCCGCCGCCACCACTGTCCGCCCGCCGCCACCACTGTCCGCCCGCCGCCTCCACTGTCCGCCCGCCGCCTCCACTGTCCGCCCGCCGCCTCCACTGTCCGCCCGCCGCCTCCACTGTCCGCCCGCCGCCGCCACTGTCCGCCCGCCGCCGCCACTGTCCGCCCGCTGCCGCCACTGTCCGCCCGCCGCCACTATCCGCCACCGCCGCCACTGTCCTCCCGCCACCACTGTCCGCCCACCGCCGCCCTGTCCGCCCGCCGCCACTATCCGCCACCGCCGCCACTATCCGCCACCGCCGCCACTGTCCGCCATCGCCGCCACTGTCCGCCACCGCCGCCACTGTCCGCCCGCTGCCACTATCCGCCACCGCCACCACTGTCCGCCACCGCCACCACTGTCCGCCACCGCCACCACTGTCTGCCACCGCCACCACTGTCTGCCACCGCCACCACTTTTCGGCCGCCGCCACCACTGTCCGCCCGCCGCCACCACTGTCCGCCCGCCGCCACCACTGTCCGCCCGCCGCCTCCACTGTCCGCCCGCCGCCACCACTGTCCGCCCGCCGCCGCCACTGTCCGCCCGCCGCCGCCACTGTCCGCCCGCCGCCGCCACTGTCTGCCCGCCGCCACTGTCCACCACCGCCGCCGCCACTGTCCACCACCGCCGCCAAAGCCGCCACGGTCCGCCCGCCGCCACTATCCGCCACAGCCGCCACTATCCGCCACCGCCGCCACTGTCCGCCCGCCGCCACTATCCGCCACCGCCGCCACTGTCCGCCCCGCCACTATCCGCCACCGCCGCCACTGTCCGCCCGCCGCCACTATCCGCCACCGCCGCCACTGTCCGCCCGCCGCCGCCACTGTCCGCCCGCCGCCACTGTCCGCCCGCCGCCACTATCCGCCACCGCCGCCACTGTCCGCCACAGCCGCCACTCTCCGCCGTACAGCCTCCCCTCTCTCCGTTAGTAAATAATAAAAGAAATATAAATTATTAGATTTTTTTTACCCTTCAATTGGTTTTAATATTAAAATTGAAAATAATAATATAATATAAAATATAATAAAAATAATATAATATAAAATATAATTTAATTTCAAGAAATTTAACTTTACACACAAAGATGTGAAAAGGGTTCAGATTATTGGCTCAAACCTTTCATAAGAGATTCATATTGGTATATGAATGGATTATGAATGACTCATGTTAGGAGTGTAAAGTTGCCACAACATCTCAAATTAGTGTTAGATACATATGTCTTGGTTATAAGTTTTGGAAACCTATTTAAGTCCACACACAATATCGTATCTGATACGATAAAACAAACGTTTCCAATACTTTCAAATACTTTCCAGATATGTTGTGGCAACCTAAAATTGTTTGCTGGGTTGAAGCACCGGAGCGTTTATCTTTTCCTGAGGCGAGACGCCAGGTTCGCCGGCTCCCGCCTTATGCTAATATCTCTTATGCTCGCGTGTTGCGCTCTTCCTCTCCTCGTCCTTCCCGCCTTCCTCAGACTCACAACCGTTTCCGGGCCTTGGACCTGATGCGCCCACTGCCCCCTCCTCTGTTCCTTTGGGTTCTCTCCCGAAGGATCCTCCTCCTGGTCTTCTCTCTGGGGTTCCCCTTCCTTCTACCCGGTCTGTCGTGTCTCCTGTGTCTTCTTCCTCGTCTCCCTCCGTTCCTCCTTCCCATCCTTCCCCTCCGTCTCTTGACTCTCCCCGCCGCCTGTCGGTGCGGGCTGATGTCCATCGCTCTCCAAACGGCCGTCATGTGTGCTCTCGTTCAGCTTCTCCTGTTGAGACGCTAGAATCCGTTGCCCAGTACGTGGTTGCTGGAACACCTGTCTCTTTACGTCAGAAGCGTAAACCTGGCTCCTCTCCTTCCTCCTCCCCGGCGGGTAAGAAGGTTTCGCTTTCTTCCTCGGCCCCTACTTCTGCCTCTCTCGCTCCTTCCCCTCCCATTTCGGTGGTTGCGCCCCCTGTTCCTGCTATGGAGGTTTCTTTAGCCCCCGCTTCCCTCTCAGTTGCTGCCCTTGCTGAGGTGCGCTCCCCTCTTTCTACCCCTCCTCTTCCTGCTGCTGTCCTTGCCTGCTCCTCTCCGTTGTCTCCTCCTCTTCCTCCTCCTCCTCCTCCGGACCCCGCCCGCCCACCTCTGATCTGTTCTCCCGTTTCCTTCCCTCCGTCTTTGCTCAGTTTACCCATGCCCCCTAACCCTGACTTTGCTGACCCTGATCCCGACCCTGATATTCTTTAACGTGCTCTGTTGCTCTTTCGCCTTTGTTTCTTCCTTGTTCTCTGTTTTTGTCCTTTCTCTTCTCGTCGTTGTCCATTCTTCAATGGAACATTCGAGGTTATTACGCTAATTTCCTCGAACTCCAACTTCTGATTTCGCGGTTTTCGCCCCTTTGTGTCTGTCTCTAGGAGCCGATGCTTGGTGCTCGTCCTGGTCGTTTTCGTGGCTATTCCTTTCTCTCCCCCCCAGCTGTTGCTGGGGCTTCTAATTCTTCTGCTCTTTTGATTCGTACTGATGTTCCCTTTGTTCCTTTACTTTTTCCTTCACCTCTCCATTGTTCTGCTGCTCGTGTCTTTGTGGGGAAATGGTACACTGTTTGTTCCATTTATCTCCCCCCGAGTGTCCCGCTTTCTCTTCCTGATTTGAAACACCTCCTAGACTCCTTGCCGGAGCCTGTGCTCCTGCTGGGTGACTTCAATTGTCGTCATTCTCTTTGAGGTGACGTTCTGACGAATACCCGGGGTCGCCTTCTTGAGCCGTTTCTCCTCTCTTCTTCCCTGTCTCTTCTGAATTCTGGTGAGCCCACTCATTTGGACTCTCGGACTCGCACCCTTTCTTGTTTGATCTTTCTCTCTGCTCTTCTTCTCTTTACTTAGATTTCACGTGGCAGGTTCTTGATGACCTCCATGGAAGTGATCATTTCCCATCCTTGTTTCCTTTTTCTCTTTTCGCCCTTCCCTCTCTTTCCCTAGGTGGCAGTTTGCTAAGGCGGACTGGACCCTATTTTCCCTCAGTGCTACTCTCTCTGACCTCTCCCTTCTGCCTCTCTCTCGCGCTCTCCTCCTTTTTCATGACACTGTCTTCAACGCTGCCCTCCGCTCTATCCCTCGCTCTTCCTCCCGGGGTCCACGGAAGTGCGTTCCCTGGTGGAATGCGGACTGCTCGGGCTGTCCGCTGTAAGCGTGCAGCCTGGAAGAGGCACCGCCGTAGGCAGACGACCGATTCTTTTCTTTTCTTTCGGAAAGCGAGTGCGGTGGCCCGTAGGGCCATCCGTACGGCTAAACGTGAATGTTGGGCATCTTATGTCTCAACGATTACGTCCGAAACCCCTCTGGCCCAGATCTGGAAGCGTATCCGCAAGATAGCGGGTAAGTTCGTTCCCGATGTTTCACCGATCCTTCACCTCCATGATACTCTTGTGGCGGACCCGTTGCAGGTCGCTTCCGAACTGGGTTCCCACTTTTCTTCTGTTAGCTCTGGTCTTCATCTTCCCCAATCTTTCCTTCTTCGTAAACCTGTCCTTGAGTCTCGTCCTTTAGATTTCTGCACTCATCTTCAGCTTCCCTATAATGATCCCTTCTCTCTCTCTGAACTTCGTTCTGCCCTGGCCCTCTGCGGTTCTACGGCGGCGGGCTCCGATGGTATTCATTATGAGATGCTTCGCCATCTCCCTCCGAGCACGTCTCAGTATTTACTGAGTCTGTATAATCGGATCTGGGAGTCGTCGTCAGTCCCTGAGGACTGGCTCGATGCCGTTGTCCTCCCTGTTCGCAAACCGGGGTCTCTGGGTACTTCCCCTAAGGACTTTCGCCCTATTGCTCTCACAAGTTGTGTCTGCAAACTCTTTGAACGTATGGTTAACGTTCGTCTGATGTGGTTCCTGGAACACCATCACCTCCTCTTCCCTTCTCAATTTGGTTTCCGCAAGTGCCGCAGCACGACAGATGTCCTGGTGAACTTGGAGGTCTATATTCGTACTGCTTTTGCTGCGAAGACCTCCATTGTTGCCGTCCTTTTTGACCTGGAAAAGGCTTACGACACCACTTGGCGTTATCATATCCTATCTCAACTTCATTCTTTTGGCCTTCGTGGTCATCTCCCTCTCTTTCTCCGCAGCTTCCTCTCTCGTCGTTCCTTTCGGGTGCGCCTTGGTACCGCTCTCTCTCCCTCTTTTCAGCAATACGAAGGTGCCCCAGGGTAGTGTTCTGAGCACTACTCTTTTTCTGGTTGCCCTCAATGGTCTTCTTTCCTCTCTTCCTTCTGGTGTCTTCTCCGCTCTCTATGTCGATGATCTTACCCTTTGTTGTCAGGGTGATGATTCGCCGCTCCTTCAACGCCGGCTTCAACTTGCAATTGATGCCGTGTCGTCTTGGGCCACAGATCATGGCTTCAAGTTCTCTACTTCTAAGACTTGTGCCATGACTTTTACGCGGAAACGGGTTGTTCTTCGTCCCTCTTTGTCCCTTTATGGTCATCCCCTTGAATACAAAGATTCCGCGAAGCTTTTGGGGTTATTCCTTGACACTCGTTTGTCTTGGTCTCCCCATATCTCTTACCTCCGTGTTGAGTGCTCTAAGGCCCTTACCCTCCTTCGGGTCTTGTCCCATACTTCTTGGGGGCAGATAGGCGCACTCTCCTTGCTTTACATTCCTCTCTCGTCCTGTCTAAGCTCGATTATGGTTGCCCTGCTTACTCGTCTGCTTCTCCTTCTACTCTTCGCCGTCTTGATGCTTTGCACCATACTGGGTTGCGCCTCAGTTCTGGTGCCTTTCGTTCGACTCCCATCCTTAGCTTGTATGTTGACACTGGCTTCCTGTCTCTCCAGGACCGCCGTGATCGCTACTGTCTTCGCTATCTTGCGCGGTCCTTGCAACATCCTTCCTCTCGCCTCTGTCGTGCTTTAACTTTTACCCCTCCTGCGGTTCCTGTTCCTCTTCACCACCTCCCTCTTTCTGTCCGGTTATCTCGCCTACAGGATTCTCTTTCCGTTCGTATTTCTGATGTTTCTCCTCGTGTTGTTCCTTCTTTGCCCCCGTGGAGGGTCCCTCTTCCGCGGTTTTGTACATCCTTGACCCGTATCACTAAAGCTTTTACCCCTCCTACGGTTCTAAACGCCTTTTCCTCGAGCACTTTTCTTCTCACTCCCGCTCCGTTTCTGTCTTCACCGATGGGTCTAAGTCAGCGGACGGTGTTGGCTACTCTGTTGTTTTTCCTGATCGCACTTATATGTGTCGCTTGCCTCCGGAGACTAGCATCTTTACAGCGGAACTTTATGCTATTCTCTATGCTCTTCGTCTCCTGCTTTCTCGTTGTCAGTCTTCCTTTGTAGTTGTTGTTGACTCTCGTAGTGCCCTATGGCTCTCGGGTCCTTTAATCCGGTTCATCCAGTAGTTGTCGAGATCCAGCATTGGCTGTTTCTCGTTCACAGTAAATTTAAGTCGGTTGAGTTTTGTTGGGTTCCCAGCCATATTGGTGTGTCTTTAAATGAGCGTGCGGATGCTGCCGCCAAGGAAGCTGTCCGCTCTTGTCCCATCTCTCGTAAAGGCATTCCGTATTCCGACTTTTACCCGGTTATCCATTCCTCAGTCCTTACCCGTTGGCAGGCTTCTTGGTTGTCTGTTACTGGTAACAAGCTACGTACTCTTAAATGTTGTGTTTCCTCGTGGCCGTCCTCCTTCCACCGTAACCGGCGGTGGGAAACAGCTCTGGCGAGGTTGCGTATTGGCCATACTCGCTTAACCCATGGTCACTTGATGGAGCGCCGCCCTGCTCCTTATTGTCCTAGTTGCATTGTCCCTCTTACGGTCGTGCATGTCCTTCTTGAATGTCCTGACTTCCAGGACGAGCGTGTGTCTTGCTTTCCGACCGCCCCTCGCGGTCACCTGTCCCTCGATAGAATTCTTGGTGACTCGGATACTTTTGATATCGTTCGCCTTATGCGTTTTTGTTCTCGTATTGGCATCCTTGGTGATCTTTAGCGCCCTCTGATTATTTTGCGTATTTGATGGTGCTACATAGCCTTCCCGGTTTGGTGCCTTCTTTTGATAATTACTTACTTACTTGAAGCATAAGGTAGATGATAAAATCCATTCCCGTGCAAGAGGGCCTGTGCAGGTCTTGGTTATGTAGCCTATGGGAGGTCGTGCAAGGGAAGGTAGCTTGCGATTCGGTAAGATGGAACAAGATTGCCAGATTACTCATGGCGCCGCACAGTTTCTCCGTGTACGTTTGTCTGAAGTCAGTGACCCATATTCTGTTCATGTGTGCAACTTGTGTGATCTTATTGCTACTGTACGCAACAATGCCTTTGAATGTAAGGGATGCCGCAATAAAACTCAGATATCCCAGATGCGTCTTCCCTATGTCCCTATGCATGTCAATTACTTTTCCAAGAATTGATTACGATGAACATTGCTCCCAGGATGATGGTGATGAAGTGAACATGTTTTAATTTTGGAAGTACAGTACAGTAAGGCATGGTACAGTACAGTGGTACTGTACACAAAATTATCCAGTACAGTGGTACTGTACACAAAATTATCCGTACAGTGGTACTGTACACAAAATTATCCAGTACAGTGGTACTGTACACAAAAATTATCCAGTACAGTGGTACTGTACACAAAATTATCCAGTACAGTGGTACTGTACACAAAATTATCCAGTACAGTGGTACTGTACACAAAATTATCCAGTACAGTGGTACTGTACACAAAATTATCCAGTACAGTGGTACTGTACACAAAATTATCCAGTACAGTGGTACTGTACACAAAATTATCCAGTACAGTGGTACTGTACACAAAATTATCCAGTACAGTGGTACTGTACACAAAATTATCCAGTACAGTGGTACTGTACACAAAATTATCCAGTACAGTGGTACTGTACACAAAATTATCCAGTACAGTGGTACTGTACACAAAATTATCCAGTACAGTGGTACTGTACACAAAATTATCAGTACAGTGGTACTGTACACAAAATTATCCAGTACAGTGGTACTGTACACAAAATTATACAGTACAGTGGTACTGTACACAAAATTATAGTACAGTGGTACTGTACACAAAATTATACAGTACAGTGGTACTGTACACAAAATTATACAGTACAGTGGTACTGTACACAAAATTATACAGTACAGTGGTACTGTACACAAAATTATACAGTACAGTTTGCATATTTTTTAGATTTATGAGAAAAATATTTATTTCAGTGGCTTACGGTATTAAAGTTAGCAAACTCTTACATGGCGTTTTCTTTGTAATGGAGTAAAGTACAGTACATCCTTTTGTACATTATTATACAGAATGGTACTGTACTTGTTTTTGTATTTACTATTTAATATTGGTGTATTGTACCCTGTATTATTTCATAGGCTTATGAATATACATCACAATATGATCTTGATCAAGTTTGGGTGATAAGCAGCTTCTTAATGGTGTATGAAAGTCATATGTATGTGTGCACTAATTATTAAAACAGAAAACATTTATTACCTGATGAAGTAATGTAGCTAGTAGGGGCCTGACAGCTAAGTGGACAGTGCTCGGAATTCGTAGTCCTGAGGTTCCGGGTTCGATCCGCGGTGGTGGCGGAAACAAATGCACAGAAGACACTGGAGAGGTAGTGTTATTGCAGGGACTTGGAGGGCATATCCAACGTGTACCATTAATTAAGGCTAACCTGAATTCTTCTATTACACCAGGTTGGTGCACTGTAGCAGTCACTGAGCAGTTGCCCATTCCTGGGATAGATATCATTGTAGGTAATGATTTTAACAAGTGTCAAGTTAGTGGGACCGATTGTGCTGTTATGTATACTAAACCTAGTGCAGTACTGGCTCAACCAGATGCGGATGATGGTGTCATTTATCGAGCCTGTGTTGCGACCAGATCCATGGGTAACCAGAATGTGGTAAGTCCTGCTTCTACCAAGGTGGATGTTCTCGAGGCCATGACCCCTTCAGACAGGGAGGTGGAGGTGGACCTTGAAGATACATTTTTAGCTCACGTGGATGTCAAGAGTGAGACCGGTGCCAAAGCCCTAATTTATTCTGACCCAGATGGTCTGGAAGATGTGGCCCAGGTACCAGTTCCTTGCCCGCTCGCTCCAGCTGTTGAGTTCCAGACCTTGAGTGAGTTGCAAAGTACTGATCCCAGTCTAGCTGAGTGTTATGCAGAAGCAGCTGACTCCATTGATACTTTGGAGGAGAGTACGGGTTGTTATTTCAAGGATCGATGTCTGATGAGAAGATGGAGACCATCAGGAACTCCCTTATCAGATAATTGTGAGTCTAAAATCTAGCTCGTTGTGCCAACAGAGTATAGGGAGCAGGTATTGCAAGCTGCCCATGATGACTTGAAGGGAGGTCACCACGGCATTACTAGTATGTATCATAAGATCTGTAAACTTTTCTATTGGCCAAAACTTAAAAAAGATGTGGTCAGATATTGCCACAATTGTGTTGTGTGTCAAACTGTTGGTAAGCCTAATCAGACAGGGCCACAAGCACCATTATACCCTATTGTAGTGCCAGAGGAGCCTTTTACTCATGTGGTACTGGATTGTGTCGGACCTTTACCCCTTACGAAATCCGGAAATATGTATATGTTTACAATTTTATGTATGACCACCAGGTTTCCTGAAGCATATGCATTACGTAACATTAGAGCTTCTACCATTATAAGGCAGTTGGAACGATTTTTCTTATTTGGTATGCCCCGTATAATTCAAACTGATAATGGGAGTAATTTTTGTTCCACCACCTTTAAACATTTTTGTAATTCATTTGGTATAAAGCACAATTTTTCCAGTCCTTACCATCCTCAGAGTCAAGGGGGAATCGAGCGGTTCCACCAAACTCTCAAGAAAATGTTGAAGGCAACTGGGGAAGATTCACCCAGACATTGGTATTTACCATTTGTTTTGTTTGCGGCTAGAGATGGATTGCACAGTGCCCTAGGCTGTTCTCCATTCGAGCTTGTATTCGGACATCAGGTGAGAGGACCTTTAAAAATGTTACATGAGAAAATGTTAGATGTTACAGCCAGGCAGAGTGAGCGTTACCTGACGGATGTAAAGAGCTGTCCAGAACGAGGGAGTTGGCCTTACGACATCTAAGTGAACAACAACAGGTAATGAAGCAGAAACATGACCAGAGGTTCAAAGCCAAACTCAGAGTTTTTGAGCCAGGAGATTTGGTATTGGTCTTGAAGCTTCGTATGGTTACGTCTGTCTCATAAATTTGCAGGACCGTACCAAGTAGTAAAACCTCTTGGGGAAGTTACTTACAAAGTTTGCCATTCCAAGCAGAAACGACAGACCATGAGTGTACATGTAAACCGATTGAAGGCTTATTGTGTGCCTAGTATTGTGGCTCGTTGTGTTGCTGAGGAGGTAAATCCTGAAGAGTTGAGTGTTGTAGAGGAAGATGGTAATTCTTGTTTCTCTAATTCCAGCAGTTCCGGGGAAGAATTGTTGTGTCATTTGCAGGATGAGGAGAGAGCAGAGTTCCAGGACCTTTCGGAGATGTCTTCTAACTTGTTTGGGGAGGTCCCACTCAGACGTCTCTCATTACTCACGACATTAACCTGACAAATGTAACTCCAATTCGGCTGCACCCTTATCGAGTGACACCCAGAAACGTCGTATAATCCAGGAGAGGTTGATAATCTTCTTCGACATGGGTTCATTAGACCCAGTCAGAGTTCCTGGAGTTCACCGTGTCTATTACTACCAAAACCAGAAGGTAAGTGGAGATTAGTAGTGGATTATAGAAAACTCAACCAGGTACTGTAGTTGATGTATATCCTTTACCTTTGTTGGAGGACTGTGTCGATACTATTGGTCATGCTAAGTTTGTATCGAAATTGGACTTATCTAAGGGATATCACCAGATACCTCTTACAGATTTTGCAAGGGGAGTGACAGCATTTATCACTCTTGGTAGAGCTTACGAGTTTAATGTAATGCCTTTTGGATTAAGGAATGCTCCAGCCACTTTTCAGAAATTAATGATTTCTTTGTTGAAGGATGTGCCACATTGTAGGGCATATTTGGATGACATTGTGATTTTCAGTAAGAATTGGGTAGATCATATGACTAGTTTAAAGAAATTGTTTAATGTGTTACAACATGCTAATTTGACTGTCAAGATGAAGAAATGTAGTTGGGGTAAAGGAACTATAGTGTACTTAGGACATGAGGTCGGACAAGGAAGGATAGTCCCATTGCAAGACAAGATCCAGGCAATTGTGGAGTACCCAGTACTAACAAATAAGAAGTCTGTGCAGAGATTTATTGGAATGTGTGCATATTATAGGAGATATTGTAAAAACTTTTCCATTGTTGCTGCACCCATAACAAATCTTCTAAGGAAACAGGTAAAATTTAAGTGGACGCAGGAGTGTCAACTCTTTTCAGAAGTTGAAAGGAATTCTCTCTACTTCACCTGTGCTAGCTAGTCCACAGTATGATAAACCTTTTATTCTTCACATAGACGCTTCAGATCTAGGAGCAGGTGCTGTTTTGTTCCAAGTAGGACCAGATGAGTTAGAACATCCTGTTTATTATTTCTCTCGTAAGTTTGACAGGACACAAATTAATTACTCTGTAGTTGAGAAAGAAGCACTTTGTTTAATATTGGCAGTGAAGAAATTTGAGACATATTTGTCAGGAAATCAAGTGGTAGTATATAAAGATCATAATCCATTGACATTTATCAACTCTACGAAGTGTAAAAACCAGGGAATACTTAGATGGTCATTGATTCTACAAGAATTCAATATTGTAATTCGTCATATTCCTGGGAGGCAAAATGTTATTGCTGATGCCTTATCCAGAGGATTTCCTGTTGCACTGCCATAATATGTATTGTTCTTTATTCATAAGATGTATGTAAATTTTGTATTTTTTTACTGTGTGAAATTTCATTGCTTTGTACTTTATTTTAGTTGAAGTATTTTCATGTTGTATTTTCATGTTATATTTCATGCAGTCAAAAAATGAGATCAACCTTCAGTTAATTTCATTTTTTTCTTAGGGGACGGGAGGGATGTTACGAATCTTACTAGGATTCTAACATTACTCCTGATGCTTATATACTCTACTGTCTTGTTCTATAATTAATATAGTATCCAGTTGTATGATGATAGAATACGGTATGTTAATTAGTGTAGCAGGCTGTAGTGTGCCTGAGTTGCATTATATTGTATGAGGCTTTTTTGTGCAAGTATTTTTATGTTGGTTTCTCCGTGTGGGGGGGATGACCATATTTGGATGTGGCCAGTGTTACGTACCCCTATAAGATACGTAATTAAATAAATGAATATGTACCTTTATAATTGTGTATAAATTACATGTATGTATATTGATATACTTATATGTTCTATGTAAAATAATTTCATGTTACATTGTTGGTGTTAGGCCCAACGTATCGTGGGAATGATTGTTTTATTTCTTTGTGTACTCAGTTTCCCATGGGAACTAATGATTTATATGTGATCATATGTGGGTAACTTAGGTGAATAATAATTGTGTGAACTGTATCTGGCAAATTGTCGTGGGATAGTCCGTTGCTGGATGAGCATGCTATCATTCCCCTTTGTATGTGTATTTTAATTACTATGTAAAGCAATAATTACCTTATTTTTGTTATACCAATATGTATTGACCATTCATTACGTTAGTTTAAAATTACTCTTGTCACAATGTATTGCTCCATTGTAGAAGTAATAAATATTGTAACTTTGACAATTTTTCGCGGGGCAGAGGCAATGATTTTGACTCCCGCAGATATGTAAGTCAGTAGCTGATCCGGAACCAGAGAGTTAACATCTTGTGGAGTTAAGTTTTACATTATTGTTCTGTCATAACCATACATATAATAATATTATATTAATTTCTGGGAGAGACAGTAATATTTTGATTTGATATATTTGTGATAAAGTAATCATCTGTATGCTATTGAGATTTATGTAATATATATATATAAGTTTTATATGTATTCCTTCAGTCCTAAAGGAAAATGTTAACAAAGTGCTCATTACTTATTAAGGGGTTATACTGGTGACCCGCTCTTGTGAACAGCAGTTTTTAGTAACCCTAGACCTTTTTAAAGTTGGCTGTTGTAGGGTCACGAGCCATAACGTACGATAAGTAACAGCCAGTGTGGGAACTTGATGTCAAGCGAGTGGTTATAGTTCAACCTTGATTAATTCTTATTATTGTTTGCCAGTAAATTATATTGAGCAATGTAACAGTATTTAATACTATTAAGAATAATAATGATTTGAATATTAGTACTACATTTTGTTAGTTGAATTTTCACAATAGTTTATGTGGATGTTTAGTTGATATTGTGTTAGGACGCCTGCCCTGGGAACAGACGCTTGGGCAGAGGCGTGGCAGCATTGGTCGAGAGGAGACATGTTTTTAAGTTAAGTAGTGGTTACTGTTATTTTAGCTAGATACTCGGTTAATTCTCTGGTTAGATGATTGTGTATTATCTCATTGATTAATTCATGTGCTGGTGATATTGGTCATTGCTCAATAAGGATTTTTATTTATATTATTGCATGCTAAAGAATATTTCTGGCTATTATATTTACCATTTAATTGTTATGTTTGTCACCCTTAGCGTAGATACATTGTTTTTACAATTTATGCAGTGTTATTTCTGTACCCCTAGACACCTGTTGGCAAGGCCGATATAATATAAATTGATCACTGCGAGAAAAAAACCGTACTAAGTCTCAAGGGTTGTAACAGGGACCAAAGAGCCAATGCTCAACCCCCGCAAGCGCAACTAGCTGAGAACAACTAGGAGTACACGCACGCGCACGCACGCACGCACGCACGCACACACACACACACACACACACACACACACACACACACGCACACAAACACGCACACAACAAACACGCACACATACACGCACACACACACACACACACATACACACACACACATACACACACACACACACATACACACACACACACACACACACACACACACACACACACACACACACACACATACACACACACACACACACACACACACACACAGGAGGAGGGATACCGAAACCAAAAGGTTAGCATACCGAAAGGGAAACTATGAGGGGATAAGAAAATTCCTAACAGATATAGCATGGGAAACAGAGCTCAGGGGAAAGACGGCCCAAGATATGATGGATTACATCACGCAGAAGTGCAAGGCCGCAGCAAACAAGTTTGTCCCAGTCCAAAAGGAAAACAGAGAAATGAAGATGAGAAACCCATGGTTTAATCAAAGATGTAGGCTAGCTAAGCAGCAAAGTAAAAGGGCATGGAGAAACTATAGGAATAACAGGACACTGGAGAGCAGAGAAAGATACCAGAATGCCAGGAATGAATATGTCAGGATGAGAAGAGAGGCAGAAAGACAATACGAAAATGACATCGCAAGCAAGGCAAAGACTCAGCCTAAATTGTTGCATAGCCACATTAGGAGAAAAACAACAGTAAAGGAACAGGTTATGAGATTAAGGATAGGGGCGGAAGGATTCACTACAAATGACAAGGAAGTGTGTGAGGAATTGAATAAGAAATTCCAGGAGGTCTTCACCTTAGAACAAGGAGAAATTCCAGAGGTAAGTGAGGGAATAGCTAACCAGGAACCACTGGAAGAGTTTGAGATTACCAGTGGGGAAGTAAGGAAGTGTTTACTAGAGTTGGACGTGACGAAGGCTATAGGCCCAGATGGAATCTCCCCTTGGGTTCTAAAGGAAGGAGCAAGAGAACTGAGCCTACCACTCTCCATAGTGTATAACAAATCACTGGCAACAGGGGAACTGCCAGATACTTGGAAAGCAGCTAACGTAGTCCCGATATACAAGAAAGGGGATAGACAGGAGCACTGAACTACAGGCCAGTGTCCCTAACCTGCATACCATGCAAGCTGATGGAGAAGATTGTGCGAAAAAAACTAGTGGAGCATCTGGAGCGAAGGAACTTTGTAACACAGCATCAACATGGGTTCAGGGATGGCAGGTCCTGCCTCACAGGGTTACTTGAATTCTACGACCAGGCAACAAAAAAAGGCAAAAAGAGAAGGGTGGGCAGACTGCATATTTTTGGATTGTCAGAAAGCCTTTGATACAGTGCCACACAAGAGGCTAGTGCGAAAGTTGGAGATGCAGGCTGGAGTGAGAGGGAAGGTACTCCGGTGGATAGAGGAATACCTAAGCAACAGGAGACAACGAGTCTGTGTGAGGGGTGAGGTCTCAGATTGGCGAGACGTCACAAGTGGAGTCCCGCAGGGGTCAGTCCTTGGACCTATACTGTTTCTGGTATATGTAAATGATCTCCCAGAGGGTATAGATTCGTTCCTCTCAATGTTTGCCGACGATGCAAAAATTATGAGGAGGATTGAAACAGAGGATGATAGTAGGAGGCTACAAGATGACCTGGATAGACTGAGTGAATGGTCCAACAAATGGCTGTTGAAGTTCAACCCGAGTAAATGCAAAGTAATGAAACTAGGCAGTGGAAACAGGAGGCCAGGCACAGGATACAGAATAGGAGATGAAGTACTTAATGAAACAGACAGAGAGAAAGATCTAGGAGTTGATATCACACCAAACCTGTCTCCTGAAGCCCACATAAAGAGAATAACGTCTGCGGCATATGCGAGGCTGGCTACATCAGAACGGCGTTCAGGAACCTGTGTAAGGAATCATCAGAATCTTGTACACCACATATGTAAGACCAATCCTGGAGTATGCGGCCCCAGCATGGAGCCCGTACCTTGTCAAGCACAAGACGAAGCTGGAAAAAGTCCAAAGGTATGCTACTAGACTAGTCCCAGAACTAAGAGGCATGAGTTATGAGGAAAGGCTGCGGGAAATGC